>NW_008328084.1:363814-393428 GCF_000622305.1 Nannospalax galili
TATGGCCACATGTGCCATTATATTGATCAAATGTGCCATTACACTGTCACAGTATGACTTCACAATGTACCATTGTGCCATCAAAATGCTCATTGTGCCATCACAATGCACCACTGTCTCATTCCAATGATCCATTGTGTTGTCACACTACCCAATATGCAAACACAGTGCTCAGTGTCCCCTCTCAATCCCCCAATGTGACATCACATTGTTACAAAATGACTTCACAATGTTCCATTGTGACATCTCAACGTTCATTGTTAGGTCACTATGCACAAGGGTGTCATTACCATAATTCATTCTCTTGTGACCACGCTCCATATGCAAACATGGTGCTCAATGTCTCCTCCCAATTGCCAACTGTGACATCAAAATGCTCCATGGTGCCATTACAAGGTTACAATATCATTTCACAATATTCCATTTTGAAATCACAAGGCTCCAATGTGCCAACACTATTGCCCCATGTGCCATTATATTGCTCCAATATGCCATCACAATGTTACACTATGATTTCACAATGTTCCACTGTGTCATCACGATGCTCCAATGTGACATCACAATGCTCCAATGTGCCAACACTATCTCCCCATGTGACATCAAAATGCTCCATTGTGCAATCACAATGTTATAATATGACTTCTCGATGTTACATTGTGGACATCACAATGCTCCAGTATGCCAACACTATCGCCCCATGTGCCATCATATTTCTCTAATGTACCATCACAATGTTACAATATGACTTCAATATGTTCCATTCTGACATCACAATGCTCCATCATATTTTTACAAAATGACTTCACATGTTCCAATGTGACATCACAATGCTGGAATGCGACAACACAATGCTCCAAGGTAACCACACGATTGCCTCATGTGCCTTTACATTGCTCCAATGTGCCTTCACAATATTACAATATGGCATCACAATGTTCCAAGGTGATATCATAATACTCCAATGTCCCAACACTGTTGCCCCATGGGCCATTATATTGCTCCAATGTTCCCTCACAATGCTATTATATGACTTCTCATTGTTCCATTGTGTCATCACAATGCTCCAATGTGATATAAAAATGCTCAAATGAGCCAAAACTATCGCCCCATGTGCCAATATATTTATCCAATGTGCCATCACAATGCTACAGTATGACATCTCAATGATCCATTGTCACAATCCAGTGCTCCAATGTCCCAACAGTTTGCCTTATGTGCCATTATATTGCTCCAATGTGCCATCACAGTGTTACAATATGACTTCACAATGTTCAATTGTGACATCACAGTGCTCCAATGAGACATCACAGTGCTACAATTTAGCTGTACTGTCGCTCCATGTGCCATTATGTTGCTCAAATGTGCTATCACTATGCTATTATAGGACTTCTCAGTGTTCCATTGTGACATCACAATGCTCCAATGTGATATCACAATGCTCCAATGAGACAACACTATCACCCCATGTGGAAATATATTGCTCCAATGTGCCATCACAATGCTACAATATGACTTCTCGATGTTCCATTGTAACATCATAATGCTCCAATGTGCCAACCTTATGTACACATGTGCCATTATATTGCTCCAATGTGCCATCACAATGTTACAATATGACTTGACAATGTTCAATTGTGACATCACAGTGCTCGAATGTGACATCACAATGCTACAATGTACCAATACTATCGCCCCATGAGCCATTATGTTGCTCCAATGTGCCATCACTATGCTATTATAGGACTTCTCAGTGTTCCATTGTGACATCACAATGCTCCAATGTGCCATCACAATGTTAAAATATGATTTCATAATGTTCCAGTGTTACATCACAAAGCACCATTGTGCCATCAGCATGCTGCAATATGACATCACAAAGTTCCAATGTGAAATTCCAATGCTCCAGTGTGACATCACGATGCTCCAATGTGCCAAATCTATTGCCCCATATGCCATTATATTGCTCCAAAGTGCCATCACAATGTTACAGTATGACTTGAAAATGTTCTAATGTGACATCTGTCGCCCCATGTTCCATTATATTGCTAGACTTTTTCATCCCAGTGTTAGAATATGACTTCACAATGTTCCATTGTGACATCACAATACTCAAATGTGATATCACAATGCTCCAATGAGCCAACACTCTCGCCCCATGAACCAATATATTGATGCAATGTGCCATCACAATGCTACAATATGACTTCTCATTGTTCCATTGTAACATCACAATGCTCCAATGTGCCAACTCTATGGACACATGTGCCATTTTACTGCTCCAATGTGCCATCACGAGGCTCATATATGACTTCTCAGTGTTCCATTGTGACATCACCATGATCCAATGTGATATCATAATGCTCCAATGAGCCAACACTCTCTCCCCAAGTGCCAATATATTGGTCCAATGTGTCATCACAACGCTACTATATGACTTCTCAATGTTCTGTTGTGACATCACAATGCTCCAATGTGACATCACAATGCTCCAATGTGCCATCACCATGTTACAATGTGATTTCACAATGTTCCATGGTTACATCACAATGCTTAATGGTGCAAACAGCATGTTACAATATGACTTCACAATGTTCTGCTGTGAAATTACAATGCTGAAATGTGACATCACAATGCTCCAATGTGCCTACACTACCGCCGTATATGCCATCATATTGCTCCAATGTGCCATCACAATGCACCAATGTGCCAAAACTATCTCTCCATGTGCCTTATCTTGCTCCACTCTGCCATCACAGTGTTACAATATGAATTCATAATGGTCAATTGTGACATCACAATTCTCCAATGTGCCAACATTATTGCCACTTGTGCAGTTATATTGGTTCTATGTGCCATCACAGTCTTAGAATATGACTTCATAATGTTCCAATGTGACATCACAAAGCTCCAATGTGACATAACAATGCTCCAATGTAACAACACTATCGCCCCATGTACCTTTATATTGCTCCAATGTGTCATCACAATGTTACAATATGACATCACAATGCTCCAAGGTTACATCACAATGCTCCAATGTGCCAACATTATTGCTCCATGTGCCATTATATTGCTCCATAGTGCCATCAAATTGGTACAATATGAATTCACAATGTTTCTTTGTGACATCACACTGCTTCAATGTGATATCACAATGCTCCAATGAGCCAGCACTATCGCCCCATGTGGCAAAATATTGCCCCAATGTGCCATCACAATGCTACAATATGACTTCTCAATGTTCTATTGTAACATAATAATGCTCATATGTGTCAAAACTATGGATGCATGTGCCAATATATTTCTCCAATGTGCCATCACAATGTTAAAATATGATTTTGCAATGTTCCATTGTTACATCACAATACTCCATAGTGCCATCAGGAGGGGGGAATTTCAGGTGCCTTTATAAGCTCTGTAACACCTGTAATAAATGCATCCCCACTTGGCTAGTCTACCAGTTGCGTCTGATTCTTCCTGGTACTGGGGGCAGCATGGGCTGGCAAATGGTGCGCTTACTCATCCTCAATAATCACTGGTCGGGGGTCACTGGCTTGAACCCCCCGCAACTGGCACCCAAAGTGGAGCTCAAAGGAAGGTGAAAAGAAGAAAAGGAAGAAAGAAGAAAAACGGATAGGGTCTATCGGGAAGTCAGGAGTAAGCAAGACCTGGAAAAATGGGTAAGGCAATCAATAAGCCTGAGGACCCACCATAATGTAACATTGTGATGGCACAATGAATTATTGTGATGTCAAAATGTAACATTGTGAAGTTATATTGTAACATTGTGATGCCAAATAGGGGCAATATAATGGTACATCGGGCGATAGTGTTGGCATATTGGAGCATTCTGATGTCACATTCGAGCATTGTGATATCAGAAGGGAATATTCAGAAGTCATATTGTAATACTGTTGGCATTTTGGAGCAATATACTAGCACATGGGCCTATTGTGTTGGCAGATTAAGGCATTTTGATGTCACATTGGAGCATTGTAGTTGCACACTGGTACACTGTGCAGTCATATTGTAACATGGTGATGGCACCATGGAGCATTGTGAGGTAACAATGAAATCATTGTGAAGTCACACTGTAACATTGTGATGGCACATTTGGGACCATAGTATTAGCAGATTGGAGCATTGTGATGTTACAGTGGAACATTGAGAATTCATATTGTAGCATTATGATGGCATATTGGAGCAATACATTAGCACGGGGGTGATTTTATTGTCCCACTGGAGTATTATGATGTCACAAAGGAAAACCGAGAAGTAGTAGTTTAGAATTGTGATGGCACATTGAAACAATACAATGGCACATGGGGCAATAGTGTTACATTGGAGCATTGTGATGTCACAAAGGAACAATGTGAATTCGTATTGTAACATTTGATGGCACTATGTAGCAATATATAGGCACACGGGGCAAAAGTATTGGAATACTAGAGCACTGTGACGTCACAATGGATCATGGTGAAAAGACAAAGGAACATTATGAAGTCATATTGTAACATTTTGATGGCACTGTGAAGCCATATAATAACACATGGGTCAATAGTGTTGGAATAGGGAGCATTGTGAAGTCACCTTGGAGCATTGTGGTGTCACAATGGAACATTGTGAAGTCATATTGTAACATTGTCATGGAACATTGGAGCAACATAAAGGCACATGGGGAAATAGTATTGTTACATGGGAGCATTGTGATATCATATTGGAACCTGAGAAGTCCTATTGTAACATTGTGATGGCATATTGGAACAATATAAGGGCACACGGGGTGATAGTTTTGGGACATTGGAGAATTGGGATGTCATATTGGAGCACTGTGATATCAGAATGGAACACTGTAAATCATATTTTAACATTGTGATGACACCATAGAGAATTGTGATGGAACATGGGGCCATTGTCAAATTGAAGCATTGTGAAGTCATATTGTAAGACTGTGATGTCACATTGGAGCACTGTGATATCACAATGGAACACTGTAAAGTCATATTTTAACATTGTGATGGCACCATAGAGCATTGTGATGGCACATTGGAGCAATATAATGGCACATGGCGCGACAGTGTTGGCACATTGGAGCATCGGGAAGTCACATTGGAGTATTGTGATGTCACAATGCAGCACTGTCATGTCATATTGTAACAGTGTGATGGCGCATTGGAGCAATAGAATGGTACATGGATCAATAGAGTTGGCACATTGCAGTTTTGTGATGTCACATTGTGAAGTCATGTTGTTCCATTGTAATGGCACATTGGAGCAATATAATGGCACATGGGGAGATTGTGTTTGCACATTGAGCATTGTAATGTCACAATGGAACATTGTGAAGTCATATTGCAATATTGTGATGGTACTATGGAGAATTCTGTGGTCAAATTTGATGATTGTAAGGGGACATTGAGTACCGTGTTTGGATATTGAGCATGATGACGACACAGTGGATCATGGTAATGATAAAAATGTGCATCACGTTGGCACAATGAGCATTGGGTTGGCATATAGGTGCGTTGTGTTGGCACAAGGGCACCTTGAGAAGACATATAATTAAAATGTGATGGCACATTTGTGCCATATATTGGCACAAGTGGGTTTAATGTTGGCACACTGGAGCATTGTGATTTCACATTGGAGCATTGTGACGGATCATTGTGAAGTTATATTGTAGCATTGTGATGGCACCATAGTGCATGTTGATTTAACATGGAGCGATAGTGTTGGCAAATTGGAGCATTGTGATGTCATATTAAAGCATTGTGAAGGCAAAATTGAAATTGTGAAGTCATATTGCAACACTCTGAATGGCAAATTGGAATTGGAATATTGTGATGTCACATTGGGGCATTGTGATGTCACACTGGATAATTGTGATGTCACACTGGTTAATTGTGATGTCACACTGGTTAATTGTGATGTCACAATGGACCATTGTGATGGCACATTGGAGTAATATAATAGCACATGGGGTGATAGTGTTGGCACATTGGAGCATTGTGATGTCACCCTTGAGCACTGTGATGTCACACTGGATCACAGTGATATCAAAATGGAACACTGTGAATCATATTGTAACACTGTGTTGGCACCATAAAGCATTGTGATGGCACAGGAAGCGATAGTGTTTCAACACTGAAGCATTGTGATGCCACATTGGAGCATTGTGATGTCATATTGGAGCATTGTGATCCCAAAATGGAACACTGTGAAGTCATACTGTAACATTGTGTTGGTACCATATAGCATTGTGATGGCACATGAAGTGATAGCGTTTCAACACAGAAGCATTGTGATACCACATTGGAGCATTGTGATATCATACTGGAGCATTGTGATCGCAAAATGGAAAATTGTGAAGACATATTGTAACATTGTGATGGCACCATAGAGCATATTTATTTCACATGGAGCGATAGTGTTGGCACATTGAAGCATTGTGATGTCACATTGGAGCATTGTGAAGTCACAATGTAACATTGTGTATTCATATTGTAACACTGTGATGACACCATGGAGCATTGTGATGTCACATTTGAGGATTGTGATGTGACAAGGGAAATTTGAGAAGGCATATTGTAACATTGGAATGACATATTAGAACAATATAATGGCACTTGGTGAGAGAGTGTTGGCACCTTGGAGCATTGTGATGTCACATTGGAGCGTTTTGAAGTCATATTGTAACATTGTGATGTCCCATTTGAGCAATATAATGGCACATGAAGTGATAGTGTTTTCACATTGGAGGATTTTTCAGGTCACACTGGAGGATTTTGAAGTCACAATGCAATATTGTGATGTCACAATGGAACATTATGAAGTCACATTGTCACATTGTGATGGCATTTTGGAGCAATAGACTGGCTCATGTGGCAATAATGTTAGCACATTGGAGCTTTGTGACATCACATTGGAGCATTGTGACTTCACAATGGAGCATTGTGAAGTCATATTGTAAGAGTGTGATGGCGCATAGGAGCAATAGAATGGCACACGGGGCAATAATATTGGCACATTGCAGTTTGTGATGTCATATTGTGAACTCATATTGTTACGTTGTGATGGCACATTGGAGCAATATGATTGCACATGGGGAGATTTTGTTGGCACATTGAAGCATTTCAATCTCACAATGGAACATTGTGTAGTCCTAGTGTAACATTTTGATGGTAGTATGGAGAACTGTGTGGTCAAATTTGCGGATTGTGAGGGGACATTGAGCACCGTGTTTGCATATGGAGCATGATGACCACACAATGGATCATGGTAATGACAAAATTGCGCATCACATTGGCACAATGACTATTGTGATGGCATATAGGTGCGTTGTCATGGCACAATTGAACATTGAGAAGTCATATTATAAAATTGTGTTGGCAAATTTGAGCAATATAGTGGCATGTGTTGGGTTAGTGTTTGCACATTGGAGCATTGTTATATCACAATGGAAAATTGTGAAGTCATATTGCAACATTGTGTAGGCACCACGGAGCATTGTCATATCGCAGTGGAACATTATGAAGTTTTCTTGTAACATTGTGATGGCACCATGGATCATTTTGAGGTAACATTGGGGGACTGTGAGGAGACATTGAGCACCATGTTGCATATTGAGCATAATGACGACACAATGTATCATTTTAATTACACAAATGTGCATAGTGGTGGCACAATGAGCCTTGTGATGTCACAATGGGACACTGTGAAGTCATATTGTAAAATTGTCATGGAATATTGGAGCAATATAAAGGCATGTGTAGTGATAGTTTTGTTACATTGGAGCATTGTGATGTCATATTGGAGCATTAGAAGTCCTATTGTAACATCTTGATGGCATTATGGAGCAATATAAGAGCACACAGGCCAGTAGTTTTGCTACATTGGAGAATTGAGATATGACATTGGTGCCCTGTGATATCACAATGGCACATTATAAAATCAAATTTTAACATTGTGATGGCACCATAGAGCATTGTGATGGCACATGGGGACATAGTGTTGGCACACTGAGCATTGTGATGGCACATTGGAGCATTTTGAGGTCAAGTTGTAACATTATCATGGCACAATGTACCAATATATTGGCACATGGGGCGATAACGTTGGCATGTTGAAGCATTGTCATATCACATTGCCACAATGTGACCTTATATTATAATATTGTGAGGTCACCATGGAGCATTGTGATGTCACATTGGGGGATTGTGAGCGGACAATTAGCACTGTGTTTGCATATTGAGTATGTTGACAACACAATGGATCGTGTTAATGACACAATTGCACATATTTAAAGGCACAATGACCATTATTACCTCACAAAGGAACATTGTGAACTCATATTGTAACAGTGTGATGGCACATTAGATCACTGTGCTCTCACATTGGAGTATTGTGATGTCACTATAGAACATTGTGGAGTCAAATTGTAACATTGTGGTGGCACTTTGGAGCAATTTAATGGCACATGTGGGGTTAGTGTTGGCAAATTGGAACACTGTGATTTCACATTAGAGCACTGTGATGTCACAAAGGAACACTGCCAAGTCATATTGTAATGTCGTGATGTTACCACGGAGCATTGTGATGTCACTATGGAACATATTTCAGTCACATCCATTCACCGTGATGGCACATTGGTGCAATATAATGTCACATGGGGCGATAGTGTTGGCACGGTGGAGCAATGTGATGTCACATTGGAGGATTGCTTTGTCACAATGGAACATTTTGTGTTCATATGCAAATATGTGTGATGTCACTTTGGAGCTATATAAGGCCCATGGGATGATACTGTTGGCACATTGGAGCATTGTTGTGTCACAATGGAACATTGTGATGTCATATTGCAACATTGTGATGACAAAGTGTAGCAATATAATGCACATGGGGCGATAGTGCTGGACATTGGAGCATTGTGACGTTACAATGGAACATTGAGAAGTCATATTGTACGATTGTGATGGCACCATGGAGCTTTGTGATGTCACATTTGAAGATTGTGATATGAAAAGGGTGAAGGCAATTGTAACATTGTGATGACACATAGGAGCAATATAATGGCCATTGGGGAGATAGTGTTGACAGCATTATGATGTCATATTAAAGCATTGTGAAGTCAAAATTGAACTTTTTGAAGCCATATTTTAACACACTGAATGGCAAATTGGAATACTATGATGTCATATTGGAGCATTGTGATGTCACACTGGAATTGTGATGTCAAAATGGAATATTGTGATGGCACATTGGAGCAATATAATGGCACATGGGGCAATAGTGTTGGCATATTGGAGCACTGTGATGTCATATTCAAGCATTGTTACATCACAATTGATTATTGTGAAGTCATAGTGTAACATTGTGATGGCATATTGGAGCATTCTGATGTCAAACTGGAGCATTCTGAAGTCATAATGGAATATTGTGAAGTTATATTCCAACATTGTGAAGGCACCCCTGATCATTGAGATATCACTATGGAACATTTTTAAGTCATATTCAAACATTGTGATGGCATATTGGAGAAATATAATTTCACATGGGGTGATAGTGTTGGCACATTGGAGCAATGTGATGTCACATTGGAGGATTGTTTTGTCACAATGGAACATTTTGAATTCATGTTGTAACACTGTGATGTTACATTGGAGCAATAATAGACCCATGGGCCATACATTACTTGATAATGTCAAGACTAATAAATCAAAATGCTGAGGAGCTATTACAGGTTAGAGAAGATCAAATTCCTATGAGAACTAAATGTGGTGCGTGGTCATGAACTGAATCCTTGGCCAATAAACATTAGCTATGCACGACATTATTTTGATAATTGACTAAACTTGAAAGTAGATTCTGAATTAGACGATAGATTGCATCAGTGTTAGATTTCCTGATTTTAATTATTATGCCATATTAATTCAATCTAATAATCTTTTCTTAGCAACTACACACTAAATAAATTGAAGGACACAATTTATGCTCTCTAATTTACAGTCAAATCTCTAACTTAAGTGTGTTGTGCAAGCAAGAGAGAGAGAGAGTAGGAGAGAAGAGGTTGTATGGGGAAGAGAAGGAGGGAGAAAATAGGAGGGATGGAGGAAAGAGAAGGAGGAAAGGAACAAGATCAAATCAGCCAAAATATGAAAAGTAGATGAATCTGGATAAAGGTATGTGGTACAATAAGATTTTAATTTTATTTTACATTTTTATTAAAATAACATCTAAATGAAATAGCTAACAAACTATACACCCTTCATACACTGGATAAAAGTGTTCTTACTATAATTTTCCTTCCTGGGATGCTAAAGGCCTAATATGAACACAGCTGATCATTTGACAGTAGTATTTTCACTCTAAATTAATATACTAATTTTCTAGCTCATAATCCTGCTTTTCTAAAGTTAAATCCAAAAAAATAGCTGTTTAAGGGGATTCTGGATCACATTCTTTCTTCTGCTATTTCCTGAGCATATCCTCCATTCCATATTCTATAGCACTTGGTCTCTGAAGTCTGATTCAGCCAAAGGAATGTCCCACGTTGCTTGGTAATACATATACTACCAGTCTTATCTATCTGCACAAAGAAGATCCATCTACTTTCTCCACTGGTTTGGAAAGGGGTAAAGTGAGAGCTCCAGGAGTAGGCCAGATTTGGGCTGGTCCTGAGCACCCATTTACCCTACCCAATCAAGTCACTATCCTCCTGCTCTGGGACTAGGCTAAGACAAGCTGTTGTAGAGCACCACACAAGCCTGACAAGTGTACCTCTCACCATTCATCCAAGAAGCTTCTTTTACAATACGTGGAGACTATTACAAATTTCCACAACTGCTCAAACATAGGGAATACATGTCTGTGAGGTGTCCAGCCTTAAGTGATACATATGCAATGCAACTTCTACACCTAAATCTCGGAGAACATCACAGAACGGGTGCAGAAAAACATCAGTGCAGCTCTCAACTCTCACCAGAGATGTTTCCTCATTCAGCAGACAGTGATTAACCTAGAGACCCACAATTGATCAAAGTGCAAAGAATAAGAGACTTCATGGTACTTATCCTTTAGTAGGACACCTATATCAAACTTAGTCCACTCAAGGCTTAAGTGTTAGGAAAATTCTAAGAGTGAGATGTGGTGAATGACCTCAATGAAACAGTTTTCCCGATAGCTGGATAATTACTCATATGAATTCACAGCAATGCTGACAGCATACACAAGACCCACATTTTCCGAAGCCAGGCAGAGTCCTGGCATAGAAATGGGGATGTGTTTGAGAAATCCCAACCTTAGCTGAGTAACTATTGACAGCCAGTAGTTGTTGGGAAAGGGAGAGGCGGTATTCATTAAGGATGTAACACTAGATAGGTTTACCAAGCTGCAGTGGATTGCACCACACCAAAGGGCATTTGGGGACACAAACTTGACTCAGTAGGCTTTAATGCATATGACAGAGTACATGAAATCAAGTGGGAGCATTAAGAGTGGTGCAGATGGGGGAAATGTCTAAATGTGATAAAAATAAATTTAAGAACACTGCAAAAATCCGATAAAAAATAACTCTTGAATTTAAAAAGTGGCAAAGTGATATCTTGTCATTTGGGTATCTTACTCCTTCAAATGATTGCAATATCAGCTTCTCCTAATTGACATCTCTACAATATCAATTGTCCAAATATTTTTGCCATGTGCTGTATGCTGTAATATACTTTTGCAACTTGATTTAACATAAAGTGATTTTGATCATGTCCCTTAGAACATCAAAAAATTCCCTTCTTGATATCCCATAACCCTTAAAAATAGCATTAAACTAGGAAACTAGGAATTCCGTCCTTTAGCACTTGTTAAGTCTGAAGCTAGTCTGTGTGTTTGGGAAAGTAAGTGGCAAGTTTCTAAACATATAAAATTAATTTGAGACACAGATGTAAGACTCAGTATGTGAGTGTGTGTGTGTGTGTGTGTGTGTGTTTGTTCAGATGTGTGAATGTGTAATGATTTTTCCTAATCTAGAATTTAACTATGATGTTCTGTGGGTGAAATTTGTGAAAATAATGTTCCCTTATCTTTGGTCCTCTACACACTTCATTCTTTTTATATTTCTTGGCTGAGACTGTGAAGATTCCTTGATTTCTACATACTGTATTCAAAATCCTCGACCTACATTATCATTTACTTTTCTCTGTCTTCTTGTCTTTTCTTAGTTCACCTCAAATCTCCTACCAGTATCTGAAATATCGTACATATTTGTCTTTGCTCTATTTAGTGGAACAGAAGTTGTTATGTTTGTGATTATTATAATGGCTTGCTTTCACATTGTATGTCATGACCTAAAGCATCAATGCTTATTAAAGAGTGTGTATATATGTGAAGAAAGAAATAAAAATGAAAGAAAAAAGAAACAAGAAAGGAAGGAAGAAACCAAGGAAGGAAGGAAGCAAGGAAGAAAGGAGGGAGTTATAGCTATGTGTTATGTTTTCAATGTATATTATAGAGGGAAAACATGTCTTGTGGCTGAAAAACTGGGTTAAGAGTAAGTGCACTTGCTGCCAAAGCAAGGTAACTTGAGTTTAAATCCCCAGCATCTTCAAATGCCAGGCATGGCCATATACATCTGTAACCCCAGCAGTGGTCTATAGAGGCAGGAGAATCTCTGCAACTCTCCGACTAACAAATTAACAGAAATGGTGAACTTCAAGTTCAGTGAGAGGTCCTGTCTAGGAAAATAAGAGAGAGAAAAATGGAGGAAGACTCCCAATGTCTTCCTATAGCATCCACATGTGCATACACACCCACCTAAGTATGTGTGCATACATAACAGACTCACACACACACAAACATGCAGCGCATTTTCTAGTACCTTACTGCATCCTTATGATATGCCTATGAGATACATACAGAAGTCTTGAAGTAATTATATTGTGATATTCTTTCCTATATGGCACTAACATAACCTATCAAAGCAAATTAAAATAATGAAGTGGTGATGAAGGTGCCATGGCTTTTGCCTCCAATCTGAGGCATGGTGTTATGTGATGAGAAGAGACTGGGATTCCTTGGGAGCCCTCAGGAGCTTTTCTTTGTAGTGAGCAGTCAGAGTAGAGGCCCCTACCATGTTACAGCACAATAACAACCCAAGAGAGGGGTTGAGAAAATGGTTCAGTAGATAAAGCACTTGTTGTGCAGGCATGAGAACCCAGAGTTCAGGTTTCAAGGAACCACATAAATGCTAGGCAGGCGTGGTAGCCACCTGTCATCTCAGCACTTTGGAGGCAGAGACAAGCGATCCCTGGGTGAGATGTCTAGCTCGATTATCTGAATTAGAGAGCTCCAAGTTAGTCAGGGATCCTGCCTCAGTAAATAATGCACACTAGAGTTAAGGAATATCCTCCAAAATTAAAAATTGAACCACTGTAAAATACGTCAAATTCATTACTGGGGAAATGTTAAAAATGAAATCAGTGTGTGGAAAGGACTTCTGCACATTGAAGTTCAAGACATCACTTTTCACTATAGCTAAGATATAGAATAAATCTAAGTATATATTGATAATTAAAGAAAATATTGTATAGATGCACAATGAAGTACTAGTTAACCTTAGAAGAAAGTTCGTCATACTGTATGTAAAACTCGGGGACATTAAGATATGTTAAAAAGTGATGCAGACAAATGCAGAGATCACATAATCTTGGTTTATTTGTCAAAAGTTAAATTTTGAGCTAATGGAGGCAGAGAAAAGAATGATGGATAATAGAAGATGGGGGTTGTGAGAACTGGAAGATGTTGGTTAAAGGGGTTAAAATATGTTAGGTAGGAGGATATTGCACAGCACGGTGGCTTTACTTAGTATAATGAATTATATACCTGAAAAATTCTGAGAATATGTTTAAAGGGTTCTCTTTTATAACAAAATTTATGTGTGTATGACATAAAACATTTAACAGATTTATTTAGCCGTTTTATGATGAACACACATGCCAAAACATCCTGTTATATACCATAAACATATATAAAGTTTTTTAATTGAAAGTAGATTTAAAAGTCTTTGCATGGTTCAATGGAGAATGGTGGCTGCTGTTTGAACTAAGTGATTGACACCATGGTGGAAAGAAGGATATATCTCATTCCTGGTGTGGTATGTACTTATAGAAGCTCTCATAGAATACTATGTGCTACATTCATCTATTTTCGTAGTCTGACTTTCCTAAATAGCACTAAAGGCCCACATTCTTGACTTTAGTCCCTATAGTTAGAATGAAATCATGAGCTGCCAGCTTAACTTTGCCTATCTGTGCCTCAGTTTCCTCATTAATAAAAGGAGATAAATTGTGGCAATTACTACATGTGTTTTTCCCTATTCTCCACAACCTTGGTATAACTTATTATCTTTTATATAATAGGCATTCTAACAGATATTATGTGATAGTTCATTATGGTTTAATTTACATTTCCATGGTTATTAATTATACTGAGTAATTTTTGGTACATCTATTAACCATCTGTATGTCTTCTTTTAGAAATACCTATTCATATGTTTTTCCCATTTTGTGTGTGTATGTGTGTATTAGTCACTTTTCTGTTGCTGTGATAGAAACACTGGCGAAAGCAATTTAGAGAAGCAAGAGTTTATTTGAGATTACAGTTCCAGGGGAATTACAGTCTGTCATGGCAGTGAGGCATGGTGGATGGAGATGGCTGGAGCAGGAGCAGGAGAAAGGAAGCTCTCACAACATCATGCAGGCACAGGAAGCAAGAGATGACTGGAGGTCTGGCAAGGCTTAAGAACTCTCTAAGCCTAACCTCAGTGACGTGCTTTTTCCAGGATAGCCTCACCTTCTAAAACCACAAAACAGCGCCATAATCTGGGGACAAAATGTCCAAACACTTGGAGGATATGGGGGACATTTTCATTCAAACCACCACATTCCACCCCCTGCCCCCATAGGCTCATGATCATATAAAATTCAAAATACATTTAGTCCAACTTTCAAAGTCCCCCTAGTCATTATCAGTCTCAATACTATTCAAAAGTTCACAGTCTAAAGTGGATTTAGGTAAATATCTTAAGTGTAAGCCTTCATAAAATCAAATGACAAATTCCAACATACAGTGGAACCGAATACACATTACCATTCGAAAAGGGATGATTGGAGGCATAGTAAGGAAATACTGGAACAATACAAGACCAAAAACCAGCAAGTCAAACACCAAATCCAGTAGTTCCACATCCAACTTCTGGGACTTTACTTCTAAAGGGCTTAGATGGCTCAGCCTCTTTAGCTTTGCTGCATGCAACATACATCTCTCTCTTTTGCTGGTACCACTCCCTGTGTGCAGGTCTTCTTGGCAGATGCCTCACAGCTCTGGCATCACGAACGTCTTGGGGTCTCCATTGCCAATGAGGCTTCACCTTCACGGCTTCACGCAGTGGCCTACCAGTGCCTCTTCTAGGCAGGGGAACTTCTGCTTCATGCTACCTGGCCTCCAAGTTTCTCTGAAACTTCAGGAGAAGAATTGACGACCCCTTCACTCTTCCATCTTTCATTCCTCTAAAGCCAGCACCAGGTGAGCAACACTGCCAATGCCTCTAAACAGCACAAGGTGAGCAACACTGCCAAGTCTGACTGCAAGTTTGAGACGGACCTCAGGCTCATCTATCCATTTTAGAAGCTTTTCTCTTCAGTGGTCCCTGCAGCATTTTCCTTTCCCAATTTGGAGGCTTAACTGGATGTGGTCTTGCCCTGGAGACACTCTCTCCATTTTTCAGGTTTGAATCTCTGGGTCCCTCCTTAATCACTTTAATCTCCTTATCAATGGGATCCTCTCCATCACATGCCACTTCTCCAATATTTATCTTCCTAAGGCTCTTTTTCAATCCATCCAGTACACTCTTTATTTCTTTCTGCTCCATTTGCTCTTTTTCCCTGTAAATCTGTATAATATTCACCATTAATAGCCACACCACCATTTCAACATTAGGCTGTCTTGAAATTTCTTCCACCAGACAAATTAGTCCATTGCTTTTCAACTTAGCCCTAGGCAGTCATTTAGGTCGAGGGCAGGCTCCAGGCAGACTCTTAGCCAAAATATCCCAGGTGCTGCTTAAGTCCTTATTTCCCTCGGGAACTACATTGTTCTCAGCACCACTTTCTTCCAAGCCCCTGCTTGAATGACCTGTTAAGCTCCACTTAAAGCAATCAAAGATTTTCCTAGGCCAAACTTCCAAAGTGTACCAGTTTTCCAAAACCCCACATATTCAGGTTTTTCACAGTCAACACCCCACTCCTGGTACCAATTACTGTACTAGTCACTTTTCTTTGGCTGCTATAAACTCACTGACCAGAGCAATTTATAGAAAGAAGAGTTTATTTGAGTTTACAGTTCCAGGGGAATTACAGTCTGTCATGGCAGGGAGCCATGATGGCTGGAGGTGGCTGGACCAGTAGCAGCAGAAGCTAAGATCTCACATCATCATGCAGTCACAGGAAGCAAGAGAACAACTGGAGATCTGGCAAGGCTTAAGAACTCTCTACGCCCACCCCCAGTGACGTGCTTCTAAAACTTCCCCAAACAGCGCCATCATCTGGGGACAAAATGTCCAAATACTTGGAGCCTCTAGGGGACATTTTCATTCAAACGACCACAGTTAGGGTTAGTACTAGGTGTAGGGTTAGATTCAAGGTTAGGGTGATATTCAGGGATAGGATTAACATTACAGTTAGGGCTATGTTCAGGGTTGGGGCTAGGGTTATGTTTGGAGTTAGGATTAGATTAGATTTAGGCCTGGATTAGGATTAGTGTTAGGGTTAGTGCTAGGGTTAGGGTTAGGGTTAGTGATAGGGTTAATGTTATGTTAATGTTTCGTAGTTGCTTAAGTGTTAGGATTAGGTTTATGGCTAGTGGTAGGGTTAGGGCTAGGGTTATGTTTAGGGTTAGTGCTAGGTTAGTGTTTCGGGTTAGGGCTAGGGTTAGAGTTAGGATTAGGGTTAAGGTTGGGTTGTGGTTAGGGTTGAGGTAGGTTCTGAGTTAGGATTAAGCTTATGGTTACGGCTAGGATTAGTTTAATGCTGAGGTCTAGGGCTAGAGTTAGGGTTAGGTTTTGGGTTAGAGTTAGATCTATGGTTAGGTCTAGAATTATGTGTATGTTTAAGATTCGGTTTATGGTTAAAGTTTTGGTTTGGTTTCAGGTTGTTTCTATGGTACATATTTTGGTTTAGTTTTAGGAATAGGGTTACATTTAGGGTAAGGTTTAGGTTTAGTTCTAGGGTTAGGTTTAGATTTACGATAAGTGTTATGGACAGTTTTAGGGTTACCTGTAGGTGGTGGCTTGCTGTTAGGTTTAGGTTTATGATTATGGCTAGGGCTTGAATTAAGGCTAGGTTTATTTCTAGGGCTTGTGGTAGGACTAGGGTTAGGTCAAGAGTTAGTATTAGGTGAGAGTTAGGCTTAAGCCAAGGGCTACACTTATGGTTAGTGTCAGGTTTTCTTTAGTGGTAGGGTTATGTTTAGCATTATGTTTTGTTTTAGGCATAGTGTTAGATTTAGGGTTAGGGTTACAGATAGGGACAGTTAAGTTTAGGGTTAGTGTTAAGGTTAGGTTTAGGTCTAGGATTAGTTTTAAATTTAGGGGTAGGACTACGGTGAGCCTTAGGGTTAGGGTTAGGATCAGGGCTAGGCTTATGTTTTTTGTGAAGGTTAGGTTAATCGTTCTGATTAGGGTTATGAGCACGGCTAGGATTAATTTTAGGTTTAGTGTTAGGTCTAGGGTTAAGGTTAGGGTTAGAGGTAGGGTTACATGTATGTTTAGGCTTAGGTTTAGAGTTATGGTTAAGGTACGGTTAAGTTTAGGGGTAGGGTTTTGGTGAGGGATAATATAGGGGTTAAGTTAGGTTTATGTTTACTGTTATGTTTAGGGTTAGGGCTAGGGTTTGGGTCAGTGCAGGATTAGATTAGGTGAGGATTGGGGTTTTGGTTAGGGTTAGGGTTAAGGCTAGGATTAAGGTTAGGTTTAGGCCTAGGACTAAGTTTAGGATTAGGTTTAGGGTCAGGTTTAGGTTTAGGAATATTTCTAGGGTTATGTTTAGGGTTAAGGTTAGGTAAACTTTAGGATTATGATTATGACTGGAGTAGGGTGAGTTTGGGGCCTAGAGTTAGGTTAAGTGTTTGGTTTAGGCTTAGGGTTCAGGTTAGGTTAAGGGCTGTGGTTAGGGTTTGGTTTATGCCTAGGACTAGTGTTAGAGTAGGTTTAGGTCAATGTTGAATATTAGGGTTATATTTAAGGTTAAGTATATGTTTAATTTTAGGGTTAAGTTTAATTCTAGTTCTAGGTGTATGGTCATGATTAGACTTGGGGTTAGGATTGGAGTTAGAGGTAGGGCACAGTTATTTTTAGGTTTAGGGTTAGGAGAGGGGCTAGGACTAGGGGCAGGTTTAGGGTTATGGTTTAGGTTTAGGCCTTGAGTTAGGATTATGGGTAGGGTCTCGATTAGTGTTAGGACTAGTGTTGGGTCTAGGATTATGCTAAGAGGATAGGGTTAGGGTTAGATTAAGGTTAGGTCTAAAGTCAGGGTTAAAGTTAGGACAAATGTTAATACTAGAGTTAGGTTTAGGGTTAGTTCTAGGGTTGTATTTAGGATTTTGATTATGGTTAGTGTTAGGCCTAGGGTTAGGATTAGGGTTAGATTTAGGATTTGAGGTAGGGTTAGTGCTAGGTTAGTGCTAAGCAGCAGTTAGGTTAATGTTTAGGGTTAGGGTCAGGGTACTGTTCAGGGTTAGTGTTAGGTTAAAGGTTAAGATTAATGTTACAGATAGGGCTAGGGTTAGGTTTAGGTTTAGGGCTAGGATTAGGTTTAGATTTAGGGTTAGAGGTAATTTTAGGGCTAGGGTTATGCAGAGGTGTAAATTTAGGATTAGGGTTGAGGTTCAGGATAGTTCTAGGATTATGTTTGTAGTTAGGGTTAGAGTTAGCATTAGGGATAGGGTTAGGGTTAGGGCTAGTGTTTTATTTAGATGGGGCTAGTGTTTTATTTAGGGGTAAGTTGAGGTTAATTGTTAAGATTATGATTTTTGTTAGGTTTTGGATTCACTCTAGGATTAGGTTTAGGGATAAATTTAGGGTTAGGTTCAGGGTTAGGGCAAAGTTTAGGGTTATATTTATGCTAGGAGTAGGGTTAGGGTTACATCAAAGTTTAATATTAAAGTAAGGGTGATGTTTAGTTATAGTTTAATCTTAAGGTAACAGTGTTACAAGTACCATTACAATTAGGTACGTTTTAGGGTTCAGTTCAGAGGTCGGATTATGGCTCCATTAGGATTATGGCTAGGTTTAGGATTAGGGCTATGGTTAGGGTTGGTTTAAAGTTAGATTTAGGCATAGGTTTAGGGTTAGTATTAGGGCTGGATTGTGTTTATGGTTAGATTTAGATTAGGGTTACATTTATGGTTAGGATTAGGCCTATGGCTTGGGTTAGGGTTATTTTTATTGTTAGAGACAGTGATAGGGATACAGTTATGGTTAGATTTTTGGGTAGGATTAGGGTCATATTTAGGGCTATGGCTAGTGTAAGGGTTAGGTTTAGGATTAGAGGTACTTTTAGGGCTAAGATTACGTGGAGGATTAGGTTTAGGTTTAAGGCTAAATTTAGGTTTAGGGCTAGGGTTGTGTTTAGGTTTAGGATTAGAGTTAGGGTTAGGACAAGAGTTAAGGATCGATTTACAGCTAGGGCTATAGCACAATTTAGGATTCGGGTTATGATAGGATTTGAGTTATGTTTAGGGATAGTTTTAAGGTTAGATTTATGGCTAGGACTACCATGAGGGCTAGACTTAGGTCAGAGGTTAACATTGGGTTAGGGATAGTCTTATGTCTAGTGTTAGTTTTAAGACTGTGTTTAGGGTTATGTTTAACGCTAGAGTTAGGGTCAAGTTTAGGGTTAGGGCTAGGGTTAGTGTTAGCATTAACAATAGAGTTATGTTGAGGATTTGTTCTAGGGTTATGTTTTGGGTTAGGATTAGAGTTAGGATAAGGGTTAGGGTAAGGGTTAGGGTTGCTTGTATAGTTAGGCTCAGGTTTGGGTTTAGCTTTAGGGTTAGGGCTATATTTAGACTTAGGGTTAGGGTAAGGTTTAGGTTAAGTGTTAGGACTTGGGTTAGGTTAGGGCTAGGGTTAGGGTTAGAATTAGGTTTTTGACTAGTGTTGGTGTTAAGGCTCTGGTTAGGGTTAGGGTTAGAGGTTTGGCTAGTGCTAGAGTTATGTGTATGGTTAGGCTTAAATGTAGGATTAAGGTAAATGTTCAAACTAGGGTTATGTTTAGTGTTATGGTAAGGGTTAGGTTTAGGGTTAGGGTTAGGGTTAAGGCTTCGCTTAGGGCTAGGTCCAGGGTATGTTTAGTGTTTTAGTTTTTTTAAGCATTAGGATTACGTTTAGTGTTACATTTAAGTCTAGGATTACTTTTAAGGTTAGAGCAAGGGTTTGGTTAGGTATAGAGGTAGGTTTAGAGTTAGGCTAATGTTACAGTTGGGTTTAAGTTTAAGATTAGTGTTAGGTTAAGGGTTAAGTGTTTGGGTAGTTTTAGTTTTAGGATTATGTTTATGGTTAGGTCTATGGCTAGAATTTTCATTAGGTTTATGGCTAGCACATGTGTTAGGGTTAGGGTTAAGTCAAAGGTTGATATAGATTTAGCGTTAGGTATAGCAGTAGTTTATGGTTTATAACATGGGTTAGCTTTTGGGCTAGGTTAGGGTTAGATTTGGGACTAGGGTTAGTGCTAGTTAGGGTTAGTGCTAGGGCTAGGTTTCAGGGCTAGGATTAGGATTAGGGTTAGGATTAGGGTTAAGACTAGATTTAGTGTTGGTGTCAGGGCTAGGGTTAAGTTTAGGGTGAGGGTTACAGTTAAGGTCAGGGTTAGGATTAGTGTTAGGTTTAGGTTAAGGGTTAGACTTAGGGTTAGATTTAATGTTATGGCTAGGGATAATTTTATGGCTCTCCATAGTGATAGAGATAGGTTTAGGGCAAAGCTTAACATTAAGGTTAGGCTTAAGGTTAGGTCTAGGATTTAGCATTAGGATTATGATTAGGGATTAGGATTTGGGTTAGGATTGGTTGTAGGATTAGGGTTCTGGCTAAGTGTAGGATTAGGCTTAGATTTAGGTTTAGTGTTAGAGTCAGTGTTAGGGTTAGGGTTAGGATAAGAGTTAGGATTTCAGTTATGTTTAGTGCTAAGCTTAGGGTTACTTAGATTTAAAGTTAGGATGAGGAGTAGGGCTAGGGTTATTTTTAGGGTAGGTTTAATCTTAGGAACTTGCTTATGATTATGTTTAGGGTTATGGTTAGGATTAGGTTTAGTTTAGGCAAGGATTATGTCTAGAGTTGTGTTTAGCGTTAGAAATAGTGGTAGCGCTAGTATTACTTTTAGGGCTATTATAGTTAGGATTACTGTTAGGATTTGGTTTAGGGTTAAGTTTAGGTTTAGGATAAGGTTTAGGGCTAAGGTTAGAGTTAGGTAGAGGGATAGGTTTAGGGTTAGGGTTAGGGTTAGTGCTAGGATTATGATTAGATCAAAGTTTAATATTAGGTCTATAATTAGTATTTGGGTTAAGACTATGGCTATGATAAGGTATAGTCCTAGGGCTAGACTTACCGGTAGGTTTAGGGTTAGGACTAGGACTAGGCTTAGGGTTATGGTTAGGGTAAGGGTTAGAATTCGAAATAGTTTTGGGTCTAAATTTATGTTTAGGATTACTATTAGGGTTAGGGTTAATGTGAGTGCTAGGTTTAGAGTGAGGGTTAGGAATATGATAGATTTTAGGGTTATGATCAGATTTACATTTATGGCTAGGGTTCTGGAGAGAGTTACAGTTAGGTGTGTGTCTAGGTTATATATTGAGGGTTAGGGTTCAGGTTACAGTTAGGGGTAGATTTAGGGTGAGGGTTAGTGTAGGGTAAGGTTTAGTTTTATGGTTAGGGCAAGGTTTATGGTTAAAACTTTGGTTAATGTTAGGTTTGGTTCTAGAGTATATAATTAGGGTTAGTATTATGGTTTTGGTTACAATTCGAGTTAGGTTTAGGATTAGGATAAGGGTATGTGTATGTTTCGGGATAGGGCTAGGTTTACTGTTAGTTATTAGTCTAACACTCATCCTAATACTATACATATGCCTAGACCTAAACCTAAGCACAACCCTAAACATAACCCTAAACCTAGCCCTAACCATGAGCCTAAATTTAGGCTTATGGGTAGCTTTGGGGTTAGTTTTGTAGCTAGGGCTACATTTAGGGTTATTATTAGTGTTAGAGGTTTGCCTAGAGTTAATGTTTGGGTTAGTGTTAGGGAGAGGTTCAGGTTTAGAATGAGAGGTAGTGTTGTCTTGAGGGTTATGGCTTGAAAAAGTCTTAGGATGCTCATTAGGTTGTGGCAATGTTTATGGTCAGGTTTATGGTTAGGGTTAGGATTAGGAGAAGGGTTAGTTTTTGGATTAAGATAAGGGTTATGTTCAGTGCTACTGTTTGGTTTTCATCTAGGGATACTTTTAGGGTTTGGATTAGAGTTAAGGCTAGGGCTAGATTTCTGTTTAGGTTTATGGTTAGGGCTAGGGCTAGTTTAGGATAAGGTCAATGTTTGCTATGACTATGAGGGTTAGCTTGAGGTTTAGGGTCAGGGTTAGGTCTAGCATTATTATGGTTAGGGTTAAGGCTAGGGTTATGATTAGGTTTAGAACTAGTAGTGTGGTTAGGGTTAGGGTTAGGTTTAAGATTAGGGCTATGTTTAAGACTAGGGTAAGATTGTTCTAGCCTAAGGTTTAAGGTGAGTGCTAGGATTAGGTTTAGGGATAGTGTCACCTTTAGGGATAGTGTTAGAGTTAGGGTTAGGACAAGGCCTACAGTAAGTTGAGGGTGAGTGTTAGGCTGAGGGTTTTGTTTAAGGTTATGATTATGCTTAGGTTTAAGTTTAGATTTAAGGTTAGGTTTAGGTTTAGGTCTAGTGCTGTAGTTAGGTTTAGGTTTTGGTTTAGGGTTAGTGTTAGGATTAGGGATACGGTTAGGATAAGTGTTGGGACTAGTTTAATATTAAGGTTAGGGCTAAGGTTACGTTTGGGTTTAGGCTTAGGTTTAAGGTTGGGGTAAGTTTTGGGCTAAGATAAGGGTTAGGGCTAGAGATAGGACTATGATCAGAGATAGGATTATATTTAGGGTTAATGTTAGGTTTATGGGTAGAGCTACAGTAGATTTAGGTTTAGGTTAGGGTTAGGAATAGCATTAGTGTCAGGCCTAGCATTAGGCTTAGAGCTAGGTTCATGTATAATGTTAAGTTTATTTTAGGGGGTAGAGTTAGGATTAGTTTTACAGTTATGGCTAGGGTTAAGGGTGGGCTTTGGTTTATTTTAGGATTAGGGCAAGGTTAGGTTTTTGGATTATGGTAAGGATAATGGTAAGGACTGGTTCTAGGGTCAGGTTCACATTTAGAATTAGGGTTAGGTTAGAGTTAAGATTAAGTCAAAGTTTAATAGTAGGTTAGTGTGATGGCTAATCCTGGTGTCAACTTGATTTGATCTGAGATTAACTGAAATGAAAGAGATCTTCTTGATTGGATCATCTAAAGCCGGAAGACACCCTAAATGTGGGCATTACCTTCTGATGGCAGCTGGTATAAAAGACCAAGGCAGAGGAGAACGCAGGTTTTTTTGCAGCTTGCCTTCTCTCTCACTCCTGAGTTCGTCTTGCTGCTGTAGACTGAAGACTAGCTGATATTTTGGAATTTATCAGACTTCAGCACCAGATTGGGACTACTGAGACATCCAGCCTTGTGGACTGAGTGACTACAGATTCTCAGCCTCTCCAGTGTGGTGTAGCCATTGTTGGACTACTCGGACACTATCCTGTGAGCTAAGCTGATAAATCTCTATACATATTCATTCTACTGGTTCTGTTTCTTTGGAGAACCCTGACTAATACAGATTGTCGTGCCAGGAGTGGTTCCAGAGAAACAGAACTGAAAGGATGAATTTCTTTGATGGGCCTGTTTTTATTTGGAGCCGGCTCTCCAAGTCAGAGTCTTCAGATAGCATGGAGAGCACTGAAAATCCATGGTGTAGCTTATTTGAAACAATTATGGAGATAGAACCATTTGAATCTCCTAACTCACTTCTTGTGAAAAGCAGGAAATTTAGTGACTCCGTACATTAAAAACATTTGATGATTTGTGGAAAAATAAGAAAAATAACGATGCTGGCTGGTTACTTTTAGCATCTCTGGATAAAGGGATGAAGATAAACAATGAGCTTAATGACAAAATTGACAAGCTCCATATTCGAACCAACAGTTTAAATGTTTCCAAGTGTGCCCTGGAAGAGAATCTTCTCTCCAGCAGCCAGAGAGCTAAAGCTGCAAAAAATCAAGCTGGAGCCCTTATTATACGTTTGGCTGACCTACAACGTAAATTTAATTCCCAGCCTCGAAGGGTGTCAGCATTAAAGGTACGGGCATTGGTAGGAAAAGACTGGAATACTGACACGTGGGATGGAGATGTTTGGGAGAACCCGGGAGAACCATGAGGAGTCTGAGGATTTAGAATCCTCAGATGCTGAGGAATTTGATTCACCTGATGAACTAATTGCCCCACCCTCCACAGACCCACCCTTTCCACCCTTGCCTGAGGCAACGAATCCCGTTGAGGAAACTAATCCCATTCAGCAAGATGAAGCTGATATCCATCGGGGCCCAGTTATTATTGCCTCTAGACCTATAACCAGACTCAAACCTAAGCAGGCCCCTAGAGCAGAGATAGAAACTGTGGTCCATGAGGAGGTGCGCTACACCACTAAAGAACTTAGTGAATTTGCTAATTCTTTCAAACAGAAATATAATTAATGTGTCTGGGAATGTATTTTAAGGGTATGGGATAATGGTGGAAGGAACATAAAATTGAATCAGGCTGAGTTTATTGACATGGGCCCCCTGACTGGAGATTCTAGGTCTAATATGGAAGCTCGTGCTGATAAAAAGGGTGTTAAAAGTTTATTTGATTGGTTGGCTGAGGCATTTATCAAAAGATGGCCTACTGACAGAGAGCTGGAAATACCTGATATCCCTTGCCTTAGTGTTGAAGAAGGGATTGTAAGACTCAGGCAAATTCGTATGCTCGAGTGGATTCGCAGTGCAACACCAAATCCTCCACAATGGGAGGGCCCAGAGGACATGCCTTTTACTGATTTTATAAGATGGAAAGTACTGAGAGAGACACCAGAACGTTTGAAGAGCTTTGTTTTTGCTCTTTTCCTTATGCCAACTCTTACAGTTGGAGATGCTGCTGCTCAATTGAATAAATTAAATGTAAACATAATAGGTGTAACAGGACCTTGGAGTAGGGTAGGTGGTAGTATTGAATTACCAAAGACAAGGTGAGCGTACTTATCGTAATGGGCAGCAAAGACAAAACAATACCTACAATGGCATGACTCAAATGGACCTGTGGTACTGGCTACTCAATCATGGTGTTTCCAGAGACCACATACATGAGAAGCCCACTAAGTTTTTATTTGATCTGTATAAGCAGAAAAGCTCTAGGACGAATGACAGGAAGTCAGTATTGGATCATAGTAATAGAGAATCTCGCTCAGTCAACCAATTTCCAGAGTTGAGACAGTTTACAGACCCAGAACCCATTGAATGAAGGGATGGCCGGGTGCCCTTGAGGAAGGACTATGTCACAGTACCAAACAGTTATGCTGTTTGCCTCTCACCCATCCTTCCGCAGAGGGACCTGCAGCCTTTTACTTTAACTGTACTTTGGGGGAAAGGAAATAATCAGACATTCCACGGCCTATTGGATACTGGTTCTGAGTTGACACTGATTCCAGGAGATCCTAAAAAGCACTGTGGCACTCCAGTTAAAGTAGGGGCTTATGGAGGTCAGGTGATAATTGTAGTTTTGGTTGAAGTCCGACTGACAGTGGATCCAGTGGTTCCCCGAACTCATCCTGCGGTTATTTCCCCAGTACTAGAATGTATAATTGTGATAGATATACTTAGGAATTGGCAGAATCCCGACATTGGTTTCCTGACCTGTGGAGTGAGGGCTATTATGGTTGGAAAGGCCAAGTGGAAACCACTGGAATTGCCTCTGCCAGGAAAAATAGTGAACCAGAAACAGTATCGCATCCCTGGAGGGATTGCAGAAATTACTGCTACCATCAAAGATTTGAAAGACGCAGGGGTGGTGATTCCCACCACGTCTCCCTTTAAATCTCCTATTTCGCCTTTGCAGAAGACAGATGGGTCATGGAGAATGACAGTTGACTATAAAAAACTTAATCAAGTAGGACTCCAATTGCAGCTGCTGTACCAGATGTGGTTTCCTTACTCGAGCAGATTAATATGTCTCCTGGTTCCTGGTATGCAGCTATTGATTTGGCAAATGCTTTCTTCTCGACACCAGTTCATAAGGACCACCAGAAGCAATTTGCTTTCAGCTGGCAAGGCCAACAGTATACCTTTACTGTCCTGCCTCAAGGGTATATTAACTCTCCAGCATTGTGCCATAACTTAGTTTGAAGGGATCTTGATTGCCTGACTCTTCCACAAAATATCAGACTGGACCACTACATTGATGATGTTATGCTAATTGGATCCAGTGAGCAGGAGGTAGCAGAGAGTCTGGACTTGTTGGTTAAGCATATGTGCATGAGAGGATGGGAAATAAATCCAACCAAAATTCAAGGGCCTTCTACCTCAGTGAAATTTCTAGGAGTTCAGTGGTGCGGAGCATGCAGAGGCATTCCTTCTAAAGTGAAGAATAAGTTGTTGCATTTGGCCCCTCCCTCCACTAAGAAAGAAGCACAACGCTTGGTGGGCCTGTTTGGATTCTGGAGGCAGCACATTCCTCATCTGGGTGTATTACTACGACCCATATATCAAGTGACTCAGAAGGCAGCTACCTTTGAGTGGGGCCTGGAACAGGAAAGGGCCCTTCAACAGGTCCAGGCTGCTGTCCAAGCTGCTCTGCCCCTTGAGCCATATGGTCCAGCAGATCCGATGGTGCTTGAGGTATCAGTGGCAGATAAAGATGCTGTTTGGAGTCTCTGGCAGGCCCCCATAGGGGAATCACAGAGGAGGCCATTGGGATTTTGGAGTAAGGCTTTACCTTCTGCACACAACTGTTCTCCCTTTGAAAGATAGCTCTTAGCCTGCTATTGGGCCTTAGTGGAAACTGAACCTTTGACCATGGGTCACCAAGTCACCATGAGACCGGAGTTGCCCATCATGAGCTGGGTGTTATCTGACCCCCCAAGCCATAAAGTAGGCCGTGCACAGCAACAATCCATTATCAAGTGGAAGTGGTATATACGTGATCGGGCTTGAGCAGGCCCAGAGGGCACAAGCAAGTTACATGAAGAAGTTGCCCAAATGCCTATGGTTTCTACGCCTGTTACGATGCCTCTTGTTCTCAAACATGCACCTATGGCTTCATGGGGTGTGCCCTATGATCGGTTGACTGAGGAAGAGAAGACTAGGGCTTGGTTTACAGATGGTTCTGCACGCTATGCAGGCACTACTCAGAAGTGGACAGCTGCAGCATTACAGCCAATTTCTGGAACAACCCTGAAGGACACTGGGGAAGGAAAGTCCTCACAGTGGGCAGAACTTCGGGCCATGCACATGGTCATGCATTTTGCTTGGAAGGAGAAATAGCCAGAAGTGTGATTATATACTGATTCATGGGCTGTAGCCAATGGTTTGGCTGGATGGTCAGGGACTTGGAAGGAGCATGATTGGAAAATTGGTGAGAAAGACATTTAGGGAAGAAGTATGTGGACAGATTTCTCCAAATGGGCAAAGGATGTGAACATAGTTGTATCTCATGTAAATGCTCATCAAAAAGTGGCTTCAGCAGAAGATAAGTTTAATCAAGTAGATCGGATGACCCACGCTGTGGACTGTCAGCCTCTTTCTTCAGCTATCCCTGTCATTGCTCAATGGGCCCAAGAACAAAGTGACCATTGTGGCAGAGATGGAGCTTATGCATGGGCTCGACAGCGTGAACTCCCACTCACGAAAGCTGACCTAGCTATAGCTACTGCTGCGTGCCAGAACTGCCAACAGCAGAGACCAACATTGAGCCCCCTGTATGGCACTGTTCACCATGTCAACCAGCCTGCAACCTGGTGGCAGGTTGACTACACTGGACCACTTCCATCTTGGAGAGGACAGCATTTTGTCCTTAAGGGAATAGACACTTATTCTGGTTATGGATTTGCCTTTCCTGCACGTAATGCTTCTGCCAAAACTACTATCCAGGGACTTACGGAATGCCTTATCCACCATCATGGTATTCCGCACAGCATTGCTTCTGACCAGGGAACTCACTTCACAGCCAAAGAAGTGTGACAGTGGGAATCCATTGGTCTTACCATGTTCCCCACCATCCTGAAGCAGCTGGCTTGATAGAACGATGGAATGGTCTCTTAAAGACGCAGTTACAGCGCCAATTAGGTGGCAATAGCCTGAAGGGCTGGGGCAGGGTCCTCCAGAAAGTAGTGTATGCTTTGAATCAGCGTCAAATATTTGGTACAGTTTCTCCTATAGCCAGGATTCATGGGTCCAGGAATCAAGGGGTGGAAGTGGGAATGATTCCACTCACTATCATCCCTGGTGACCCTCTACGAAAATTTTTTCTTCCTGTGCCCTCAACTTTGCACTCTACTGGCTTGGATGTTTTGGTTCCAGAAGAGGGAGTGCTTCTGCCAGGAGAGACAATAAACATTCCATTGAACTGGAAGCGAAGACTTCCCCCTGGACAGTTTGGGCTTCTGATGCCCTTAAGTCAGCACGCTAAGAAAGGAATAACAGTATTAGGAGGGGTGATTGTCCATACTACCAGGGGGAAATTTGACTTGTTCTCCACAATGGAGGTAATGAAGATTATATCTGGAAGGCAGGAGATTCCTTAGGACGACTTTTGGTGTTACCATGTCCTGTGATTAAGGTCAATGGAAAACTGCAACAACCCAATCCAGACAGGACAACAAATGGCCCAGACCCTTCAGGGATATGGGTCACTCCTCCAGGGAAAGAGCCAAGACCTCCAGAGGTGCTTGCTGATGGTGGAGGAAATACAGAATGGGTCGTCGAGGAAGGTAATTACAAATACCAACTTAGGCCACGTGACCAGTTCCAGAAACGTGGACTGTACCTGACATGAGTATTTTTGTCCTATTTGGTTAAGAATAGGCTTGTGCATGTATACACATGTTAAGCAGATACTTGAGTTATTCTTTTTTGAATATGTAATCGAGATGTGTTAAGTGGTTAAGTGTTGTGAACCTATATGATTATATTGGGTTATGAGACACTAAAGGACTAAGCATTCCTCAAAGACCTTATCACCTACTCTAAGATATATAATGCACTGGTCATTGTATGATGGGATAGTTACATCATGTTAGGTGAAATTATGACCTCAATATTTTTTTCATTTCAAAATTAAGCATGACTTAGAGAGAACCCATTGGGTGTCAAGTTGACAAGGGGTGGATTCATGATGCCTAATCCTTGGTGTGAGTGTGAGTGGATCTGGGATTAACTGAAATGAAAGAGATCTTCTTGATTGGATCA
>NW_008328084.1:393605-400941 GCF_000622305.1 Nannospalax galili
CAGCACCGGATTGGGACTACTGAGACATCCAGTCTTGTGGACTGAGCGACTACAGATTCTCAGCCTCTCCAGTGTGGTGCAGCCATTGTTGGACTACTCGGACTCTATCCTGTGAGCTAAGCTGATAAATCTCTATACGTATTCATTCTACTGGTTCTGTTTTTGGAGAATCCTGACTAATACAGTAAGGGTTAAGGTTAGGTAGAGTATTAGTTTTAGGGTTATGATTAGGTTTCGTTTCGTGCTAGGTTTCTGGATAGGACTAGGGTTAGGATTGAGTCTAGGTTATATATTGAAGCTTGGGATTAGTGTTAGATTTAGGGGTAGGTTTTGGTTTAGGTTTATGTGTAGTTTTAGGCTTAGTTTTACAGTAATCCTTAGGGTTAGGGGAAGGTTTAGTGTTAAGTTTTGGGTTTAGGGCACATATTTATGGTTAGTGTTAGAGTTTGGATAAGTTTGAGCTAGGATTGAATTTAGGTCTAGGGTTACTATTAGGGATAGACTTAATTTTATGATTAGGGTTAGTTTATGGTTAGGGCTACAATTAGGTTTAGGGCTGGGGATAAGTTTAGGTTCAGGTTTAGGTTTAGAATTACTGTTAGTGATACGGGTAGGTTTAGGGTTAGGTTTAGGGCTAGACTATACTTTGGGTGAGGCTTAGGTTTAAATTTAAGGTTAGGTTCAGGGTTAGGTTTAGGGTATGGTTAGGGTTATGTTCAAGGTTAGGCTAAGTTTTATTGTTAGGCGTAGGGTTTGGCCAAAGATTAGGGTTAAGGTTTTGGTTAGGAAAAGATTGGTACTAGGGTACATATTTAGGGTTAGTATTAGGGTTTGCTTACACTTTGGGTTAGCATTAGGAGTAGGGCTAGGGTTATGTTTAGGGATAGGGCTAAGTTTATGTTTAGTATTACATTTACTGCAAGAGTTAGGGTTAGTTTAGAGTCAGTGTTGGAGTTAGGTGTAGGTCTAGTGGGAAGTTTAGGGTTATAATGATCATTAGGTTTAGGGGTAAGTTTAGGGTAAGGATTGGTCTAGGTCTACTGTTAGTGTTAGCCTTAGGTTAAGAGGTTGGGCTAGGTTAGTATTTGGGTCTGAGTTAGGCCTAGGTTTAGAGTTAGGGTTAGGGTCGATGTTATATTTAAATTTAGGGTTAGGACAATCATAGTATTTTAGATAGGGTGTGGCTACATTTAGGGTTAGGTTTGTAGTTATGTTTAGGGTTAGGGTTAGGATTACATTTAGGGTTAGTTTCAGGTTTAATATAATGTTTAGGGTTAGGATTAGGATTAGGTTTTTGTCTAGCAGCAGGTTTAGGTCAGGATTTGAGTTCAGAAAAGAGCTAGGGTTAGGGTTAAGCTAAGGTCAATGTTTAATATTATTATTATGGTTACAGTAAGGCTAGTGGTTAAGGTTAGATCTAGGGTTAGGTTTATGGCTATGATTATGGTTAGGGTTAGGGCAAGGATTAGGTTTAGCATTAGGACTAGTGGTATGTTTAGGGTTAGGTTTCGGGTTAGGGTTAGGTTTAGGACTAGAGTAAGGATTAGGGCTAGGCTTAGCATTACGATCAGTGCTAGGATTATGTTTAGGGATAGTCTTAGGCTTAAGGCTAGTGTTAAAGTTAGGTATAGGGCTAGGGTTACAGTAGATTCAGGGTTAAGTTTAGGTCTAGGGTAGTTTTAGGGTTATGATTATTGTTAGGTGTAGGGTTAGGGTTAAGTTCAGAGCTAGTGCTATGGTTAGGGTTAGACTTAGGTTTAGGTTTGGGTTTAGGGTTATGCTAAGGTTAGGGTTAGGGCTATTGCTATATTTAGGGTTAAGGTTAGGTTTAGGGTTAGGTTTAGGTTTAGGGCTACATTAAGTATTAGGGCAGGTTTAGGATTACCATGTGGGCTAAGCTTATGTTAGTGTTAGTGTTAGGTTTAGAGCTAGCTTCACACCAGGTTTAGGTTTGTGTTAGGGATACAGTTAGTGTTAGAATTAGGGATGAGATTATGTTTACGGTTATGGTTAAGCTAAGGTTACAGTTAGGGCTAGTATTAGGGTTAGGGCTATGGTTAGTTTTAGGATTAGGGCGAAGTTACGTGTTTGGATTATTGTTAGAGTTAGGGTTAGGATTTGTTCTTGGGTTAGGGTTAGGTTTGGGCTTTGGAATAGGGTTAAAGTAGAACTATGGTCAGGATTCAGTCTATGGGCAGTTTTAAGATTAAGATTAGCATTTGTGTTAAGGGTAGGTTTAAGTTTAGGTTTATGGATATGGCTACGTTAGGCTTAGGATTAGGTCAAAGTTTAATGTTAGGGTAGAGATAGAATTAGGGTAAGTTTAGGGTTAGGTTTAAGTCTAGGGTTCTGGATAGGATTAGTTTTAGCCTTGGGCCTAGGTTGTAGATTGAGGGTTAGGTTTAAGTTTAGGTTTAGGGTTGCTTTTAGGACTAGGGCTATATATAGGGCTATACTTAGTTTTAGGGTTAGGTTTAGGGTTGGGGCAAGATTTAGGGTTAAGGTTTTGGTTACGGTTAATTTTGGTCTACAGTATATATTTTGGATTATTATTAGAGTTTGAGCTATGGTTAGGGTTACGGTTAGAATTAGGGATAGGCTTATGTTAAGGGATAGAGTTAGGTTTACAGTAAGGATTAGCTTTAGAAATGGGGATAGGTTTGGAGTTAGAGTTAAGTTTGAGGTTAGGTTTATTTACAGGGTTAAGCTTAGGAGTATGATAATGTTAGGGTTAGGGGTAGGTTTAGGGCTAGGTTTAGGGTCAGGTTTATGGATAGGGCTAGGGTTAGGATTAGGATTAGTTCAAAGTTTAATATTAGGGTATGGTTATGGCTAGGTCTAGGATTAGTATTCTGGTTATGGTTAGGGTTAGGTTTAAGCTAGGTTTCTGAAATGGTTTAGGGTTAGTATTCTGTCTAGGTAATATATTGAATATTGGGATTTGGGTTTAGGCTAAGGACAGGTTTAGAGCTATGGTTACATGTATGTTTATGCTTCGTTTTAAGGTTTGGCTTATGGTGAGGGCAAGGTTTAGTGTTACCCTTAAGGCTTTGTTCATGTTCACACTGTTTAGGTTAAGGGTTAGGATTATGTTTAGGGTAAGGTTTGGGAGTTTGGTTATGGTTAGATTTGGGTCTAAGTTATACATGTGGGGTTAGTATTAGGTTAAGGGTTAGGGGTAGATTTATGGTTGGAGTTACATGAAGGGTTAGTGTTAGTTTTAGGGTTAGGGTTAAGGCTAAGTTTAGGACTGGGGTTACATGTAGGTTTTGGCTTAGTTTTAGGTATAGGCTTCAAATTATGGTTAGAATTAGAGTTAGGGGTAAACTTTAGGGTTATGTATATTTGCTTAACATTAAGTTTAGGTTTAGTGTTAGTGTTAGGGCTAGGGCTAGGGCTAGGTGTAGGTTAGGTTTATTGTTAAGGCTAGTTTGAGGCTTAGCGATAAGTCAAAGGTTAATATTAGGGTTAGAATTAGTGTTAATTGTAGAGTTTGTTTCAGGGTAGAGTTACTGATAGAACTAGGGTTAGGACTTAGTGTAAATTAGGGTTAGGGTAGGGATTATGTTTAGGATTAGGTTATGTTTAGGGTTAGGCTTGGTTTTCGATGAGGGTTAGGGTTAAGGCTTGGCTTAGGCTTAGGGTTAAGACTGTGTTTAGAGTTGGCGTGAGGTTAAGTGCTGGAATTATGCTGTGTTAGGATTAGGTTTAGAGGTAGGTTTAGGATTACAATAGGATTATGCTTAGGGCTATGGTTAAGTATAGTTTTATTTGTAGAAATAGAGTTAGGCTGAGTGTTAGGGTTTGCACTAGGGTTAGGATTAGGTTTGTAGCTAGAGCTAGAATGAAGTTTAGCATTTGTTCAGAAGTTAATATTAGGGCTAGGTTTCGGTCTGTGGTTAGGTCAAAGTTAGGCTTATGATTAGTTTTAGACCTTGGACTACGTTTAGGGTTAGAGTAGGTAGTAGCATGAGGTTGAGGGTGGCATCTACCTTAATACTTAGGGTTAGTATTAGGCTTAGATTCAGGCATAGGGTTAAGTTTAGGGCCACATGTAGAGTTAGGCTTAGGTTTAGGTTTACGTTTAGGGTTAGGGCTAGGTTTAGGGTTAGGTATAGTTGTAGGGTTTACATTAAGAGTAGGGTTCAGGTTGGACCTAGCATTTTGTTTAGGGTTAGTATTAAGTTTAGACTCTGGGTTAGGTTTAGGGCAAGGTTTACATGTAGGGTTAAGTTTAGGTTCAGTTTAAGATTTATGTTAAGTTCTAGGTTTATGGTTGGAGATAGGGCTAGGGTTATGTTTACGGTTAGGTTTTTGTTTAGAGTAATTATTAGGGTTAAGGTTAGGGAGGGGTTAGGGTTAGAGCTAGGGTTAGTTTTAGGGTTATGTTCAGGTTTAAGGTTAGGCAAGTTTAAGGTTTGTGTTAGGGTTAGAGTTATGTTTCAGTTTTGGTTAGGGTTAGGTTTAGGTTTGGATGTTTATGTTTTTGTTAGGATTAGGCTTAGGCTTAGGGATAGAGTTAGGGTGAGTATTTTGTTTAGGGTTAGGATTATGTTTAGGGTTAGGTTTAGGGTTAGGAAAAAGGCTAAGGATAACAGTAGGTCTAGGGTTATGTTTAGGGTTGGGATTAGGATAGAGTAAGCATTAAGGTTATTGTTAGGGCTAAGATAATGGTTAGGTTTAGGGTGAGGGGTATGTTTAGGGATAGAATTACAGTTAAGGTTAGGATTAATACTAGACTTAGGGTTAGGGTTAGGACTAGGGCTATGCTTAAGGTTAGGGTTAGGGGTAGGGGTAGAGTTACAGCTAGGGCTACTGTTAGAGTTAACTGTAGGGTTAGGTTTATTTTTAGAAATAGGATTAGGTTTTGGGCTTTTAGGTTTGGACTAAAAGTTAAGTAGAATGTTAGGGTTATGTTTAGGGTTAAATGCAGGGTTAGACATAGGTTTAGGAATAGGCTTAGTGTTAGGGCTTGCATTAGGATTGATTTAAGGATAAGTTTATGGTTAGGATTAGGTTTAGTGTTAGGCCTAAACCTAGGTTTAAGGTTAGGTTTGTAGCTAGGCCTAGTGTTAGGTTTAGGGTAAAGTAAATGCTTAATATTAGGGTTACTGTTAGGTTTAGAGTTAGGCCTAGGGTTAGTTTGAGGTTATGATTAGGGCAAGTGTTATTGTTACATTTAGGGCTAGGGTGTTGTCACCATGCTCAATATTCAAACACAGTGATCAATGTCCACCCACAACCCCCCAATGTGACATCAAAATTCTCTACTGTGACATCACAATGTTACAGTCTGCCAACACTATGGACAAATGTGTTCCATTGTGTTATCATTCTGCCATCCCAATGAACCATTGTATCATTCCTATGATCCACTGTGTCGTCACGATGCTCAATATGCAAATACAGTGCTCAATGTCCTCTCACAATCCCCCAATGTGACAAAACAATGCTCCAATGTGTCACCAAAATGCTGAATGTGACATCCCAATGCTCCAGTGTGACATCACAATGCTCCAAAATGTCACTACAATGCTCAATTTCATATCACAATGCTGAATGTGCCTTCACAAGGCCCCTAATGTGTCATCACACTGCTCAGTGGACAAATTTAATGCCTCAATGTGTCATCACAATGTTCCAATTTTGTACTGGAATGCTTCATGTGCCATCACAATGCTCCAATGTGCCATCAGTATGGCTCCATGTTCCATTATATAGCTTCAGTGCACCATCAAAATGTTACAATATGACTTCACAATGTTCCATTGTGCCATCACCATGTTCATTGTGCCACTGCAATGCAACATCGTGTCATTACAATGATCCATTGTGTTGTCACCATGCTCAATATCCCAACACGGTGCTCAGTATCCCCCCACAATCCCCCAATGTGACTTCAAAAGCTCTAATGTGAAAACAAAATGCTCCAATCAGCCAACACTATGGCCCCATGTGCCATTATATTGCTCTAAAGTGCCATGACAATGTTACAATATGACTTCACAATGTTCCATTGTGTGAGCACAATGCTCACTTTGCAATCAAAATGCGCCATTGTATCATTAAAATGATCCATTGTGTCGTCAACATGGTCGATATGCAAACATGGTGGTCAGTGTCCCCTCACAATCTCCCAATGTGACATTACAATGCTCCAATGGGTCATCACAATGCCTCCATGTGACATGACAATGCTCCAAAAAAAGCTCAAACGTGACATCACAATGCTCAATGTCCCCTCACAAGGCCCCTAATGAGTTATCACAATGTTCAGTGTGCAAATATAATGTCAAAATGTGTCATCACAATTCTCCAATTTGATATTGCAATGTTTAATGTGCCTTCAAAATGCTCCAATGTGCCAACCCTATGGCCCCATGTGTCATTATATTGCTCCAGTGTGCCACCACAATGTTAAAATATGACTTCACAATGTTCCATTGTGCGACACAATGCTTAATTTGCGATCACAATGTGACATTGTGTCATTACAATGATCCATTGTGTCCTCAACATGGTCAATAAGCAAGGATGGTGCTCAGTGCCCCCAGACAATCCCCGAATGTGACATCCCAATACTCCAGTGTGATTTCACAATGCTCCGATGTGTATCCACAATGCTCAATGTGACATCACAATGCTGAATGACACAATGCTTAATTTGCGATCACAATGTGACATTGTGTCATTACAATGATCCATTGTGTCCTCAACATGGTCAATAAGCAAGGATGGTGCTCAGTGCCCCCAGACAATCCCCGAATGTGACATCCCAATACTCCAGTGTGATTTCACAATGCTCCGATGTGTATCCACAATGCTCAATGTGACATCACAATGCTGAATGTCCCCTCACAAAACTCCTAATGTGTCATTACAATGCTAATTGTACAAATATAATGCCCCAATGTGTCCTCACAATATTACAATTTGGTATTGCAATGCTTTATGTACCATCACAATGCTCCAATGTGCCAACACTATGGCCCCATGTGCAAGTATGTTGCTCCAATGTGCCATCACAATGTTACAATATGACTTCACAATGTTCCATTGTGCCATCTCAATGTGACACTGTGTCATTACAATGATCCATTGTGCTGTCACCTTACTCAATACGCAAAAACGGTGCTCAATGTCCCCTCACAATCCCCCAATGTGCCATCACAATGTGCCATTGTGCCATCACATTGCTCATTGTGCCATCACAATGCGCCATTGTGTCATTACAATGATCCATTTTTTCATCAATAAGCTCAACATGCAAACACTGTTCTCAAGATCCCCTCACAATCCCCCAATTTGCCATCGGAGTGCTACAATGTGACACCAC
>NW_008328084.1:401250-407147 GCF_000622305.1 Nannospalax galili
TCACAATCCCCCAATGTTATATCTCAAGGCTCCAATGTGTCATCAAAATGCATCAATGTGACATCACAATGCTCAAATGTGCCAACACTATGGCCCAATGTGAAATCGCAATTCCCCAATGTGACATCACAATGCTCCAATGTGCCAACACTAGGACCCGGGTGTTAATATATTGCTCCATGTGCCATCACAATGTTATGATATGATTTCACAATATTCCATTGTGCCATCACAATTTTTATTGTGCCCTCACAGTGCTCCAAATTACCTATACTGAGTCCAGATGTGACATTATATTGCTCCAATATGCCATCACAATGCTACAATATGACTTCTAAATGTGCAATTGTGCCATCACAATGAGGCATTTTCTCATTACAATGATCCATTGTGTCCTTACTAAGCTCAGTAAACAAACACGGTGCTCAATGTCTGCACACAATTACCCAATATGACATCACAATGCCACAATGTGTCTTCACAGTGCTACAATGTGTCATCACAATGCTCCAATGTGACATCACAATGCTTCAAACTGACATCACAATGCTCCAATGCGCCAGCACTATGGCCCCATGTGCCATTATATTGCTCCAATGTGCCATCACAATATAACCTTATGACTTCACAATGTTCCACTCTGCCATCACAACACTCATTTTTCCATCACAAATCGCCATTGTGTCATTACAATGATCCATTGTGTCTTCACCACACTCAATATGCAAACACGGTGCTCAACGTCCCCTCACAATTCCCTAATGTGACATCACAATGGTACAATGTGACATCACAGTGCTCCACCATGACATCACAATCCTCCCGTATGCCAGCACTATGGCCTGTGTGCCATTATATTGCTCCAATGTACCAACACAATATTTGACTATGACTTCAGCAGGTTCCTTTGTGCCATCACAATATGCCATTGTGTCATTATATTCATCCATTCTGTTGTCACCATACTCAATATGCAAACATGGTGCTCAAAGTCCACTCACAATCCTCCAGTGTGACATAACAATGCTCAAATATGACATCACAATGCTCCAATGTTCCAAAACTATGGCTTCATGTGCCATTACACTGCTCCAATGTGCCATCACAATGATACGCTATGCTTTCACAATGTTCCATTGTGCCGTCAATGATCCATTCTGTCCTCACCATGCTCAATATGCAAAAACGGTGCTCAATGTCCCCTCAGGATTCCCCAATGTGGCTTCATAATGCTCCACTGTGTGATCACAATGCTAAATGTGACATCACAATGCTAAATGTCCCCTCACAAGGGCCCTAATGTGTCATCATAATGCTCACTGTGCAAATATAGTGCCTCTATGAGTCATCAAAATACTCCTATTTGGTATTGCAATGTTTCATGTGCCATCGTTACTCTCCAATATACCCACACTATGGCCCCATGTGCCATTATATTGCTCCACTGTGTCATCACAATGTTACAATATAAATTCACAAGGTTCCATCGTGAAATCACGATGCTCATTGTGCCATCACAATGAGCCATTGTGTAATTACAATTATCAGTTGTGTCTTCACCATACTCAATATGCAAACACGTTGTTCAGTCTCCCTTCAAAAATCCCCTAATGTGACATCACAATAGTACAATGTGACATCACAGTGCTCCAACGTGACATCACAATTCTCCAATGTTCCAATACTATGGCCCCATGTGCCATTTTATTGTAATATGCCATTGTGCCATCACAATGCTCATTGTGCCATCAAAATCCACCAATGTGTCATTACATACATCCATTGTTTCATCACCATGTTCAATATGAAAACATGGTGCTCAATGCCCCCTCAGAATCCCCTAATGTGACATCACAATAGTACAATGTGACATCACAGTGCTCCAACGTGACATCACAATTCTCCAATGTTCCAATACTATGGCCCCATGTGCCATTTTATTGTAATATGCCATTGTGCCATCACAATGCTCATTGTGCCATCACCACCAATGTGTTATTACATACATCCATTGTTTCATCACCATGTTCAATATGAAAACATGGTGCTCAATGCCCCCTCAGAATCCCCTAATGTGACATCACAATAGTACAATGTGACATCACAGTGCTCCAACGTGACATCACAATTCTCCAATGTTCCAATACTATGGCCCCATGTGCCATTTTATTGTAATATGCCATTGTGCCATCACAATGCTCATTGTGCCATCACCACCAATGTGTTATTACATACATCCATTGTTTCATCACCATGTTCAATATGAAAACATGGTGCTCAATGCCCCCTCAGAATCCCCTAATGTGACATCACAATAGTACAATGTGACATCACAGTGCTCCAACGTGACATCACAATTCTCCAATGTTCCAATACTATGGCCCCATGTGCCATTTTATTGTAATATGCCATTGTGCCATCACAATGCTCATTGTGCCATCACCACCAATGTGTTATTACATACATCCATTGTTTCATCACCATGTTCAATATGAAAACATGGTGCTCAATGCCCCCTCAGAATCCCCTAATGTGACATCACAATAGTACAATGTGACATCACAGTGCTCCAACGTGACATCACAATTCTCCAATGTTCCAATACTATGGCCCCATGTGCCATTTTATTGTAATATGCCATTGTGCCATCACAATGCTCATTGTGCCATCACAATGCTCATTGTGCCATCACAATGTTACAATATGACTTTACCATGTTCCATTGTGACATCACAATGCTCCAATGTGCCAACACTATCACCCCAGGTACCATTTTATAGCTCCAATGTGCCTCACAATGTTATCATAAGATTTCATATTGGTCCATTGTGAAATTACGATGTTCACTGTTCCATCACTTTGCGAAATTCTGTCATTACCATGGTCAATTTTGTCATAACCATGCTCAAAATACAAATGCGGTGTTCAATATCCCCTCAAAAATGTCCCAATGTTACATCATAAGGCTCCATGGAGCCATCACAATATTACAATATGACTTCACAATGTTCCATTTTGACATCACAATGCTCCTATATGCCAACACTATCACCTCATGTGCCATTATAATGCTCCAACGTACCATCACAACATTTCTATATGACTTCACAATGCTCCATTGTGACATCACAATGCTCCTATATGCCAACACTATCACCTCATGTGCCATTATAATGCTCCAACGTACCATCACAACATTTCTATATGACTTCACAATGCTCCATTGTGACATCACAATGCTCCTATATGCCAACACTATCACCTCATGTGCCATTATAATGCTCCAACGTACCATCACAACATTTCTATATGACTTCACAATGCTCCATTGTGACATCACAATGCTCCTATATGCCAACACTATCACCTCATGTGCCATTATAATGCTCCAACGTACCATCACAACATTTCTATATGACTTCACAATGCTCCATTGTGACATCACAATGCTCCTATATGCCAACACTATCACCTCATGTGCCATTATAATGCTCCAACGTACCATCACAACATTTCTATATGACTTCACAATGCTCCATTGTGACATCACAATGCTCCTATATGCCAACACTATCACCTCATGTGCCATTATAATGCTCCAACGTACCATCACAACATTTCTATATGACTTCACAATGCTCCATTGTGACATCACAATGCTCCTATATGCCAACACTATCACCTCATGTGCCATTATAATGCTCCAACGTACCATCACAACATTTCTATATGACTTCACAATGCTCCATTGTGACATCACAATGCTCCTATATGCCAACACTATCACCTCATGTGCCATTATAATGCTCCAACGTACCATCACAACATTTCTATATGACTTCACAATGTTCCATTGGAACAACATAATGCTCCAATATGACATCACAGTGCTCCAATGTGCCAACATTAAGGACCCATGTACAATTATATTTCTCCAGAGTGCAATCACATTGTTAAAATATGAATTCACAATCTTCCATTTTGCTGTCACAATGCTCTTTGTGCCATCACAAATTGCCATTGTGTCATTACAAATATCCACTGTGTCATCACCATGCTCAATATGCAAACACGGTCCTCAATGTCCCCTCACAATCCTACAATGTGACATCACAATGCTCCAATGGGTCATCACAATGGTTCCATGTGATATCACAATGCTCTAATATGTCACCACATTGCTCAATGTGACATCAAAATGCTGATTTTCCCCTTACAAGGCTCCAATGTGTTGTCACAATGTTCAGTGTGCAAATATAATATCAATAATGTGTCATCACAGTACTCCAATTTGATATTGCAATGTTTAATGTGACATCAAAATGCTCCAATGTGCCAGCCATATGGCCCCATGTGCCATTTTATTGTTCCAATGTGCCATCACTATGTTACAATATGACTTCAAAATGTTCCAGTGTGCCATCACAATGCTCTTTATGGCATCACAGTGCACCACTGTGTCATTACAATGACCTGTTGTGTCATCACCATACACAATATGCAAACACGGTACTCAATGTCCCCTCATCATCCCCTAATGTGACATCACAATGCTACAATGTGACATCACAATTCTCCAATGTGACATCACAATGCTCCAGTATGGCAACACTGTGGCCCCTTGTGCCATTATATTGCTCCAGTGTGCTTTCACAGTGTTACAGTATGATTTCTCAGTGTTCCATTGTACCTTCTCAATGCTCATTGTACCATCACAATGTTCCTTTGTGCCATTACAATGCTCATTGTGCCATCACAATCTGCCATTGTGTCATTACAATGATTCATTGTGTCGTCACCATGCTCAATTTGCAAACACGGTGCTCAATGTTCCCTCACAACTCGCCAATGTGACATCATAAAGCTCCAACATGTAATCACAGTGCTCAAATGTGTCATCACAATGCTCCAATGTCACATCACAATTTTCCAAAATGACACCACAATGATCAATGTGCCAACACTATGGCCGCATGAGCCATTATATTTTATATTGTGCCATCACAATGTTACAATATGACTTGACAATCTTCCATTGTGCAATCACAATGCTCATTGTTCCATCAGAATGCACCAATGTGTTATTACAAACATCCATTGTTTCATCATCATGCTCAATGTGCAAACACAGTGCTCAATGTCCCCTCACAAGCTGCCAATTTGACATCATAATGCTCGATTATCTAATCACAATTTTGGGGACTCAGGATTGCTTTGCTTAGTGGTGGACCTGCTGGCTTCAGGGAAGAGGGTCTGATCAGCAACAGAGTCAAACTCTGGGACCTATGTCTTCCCAACAGGACGATTTATTTTAGAATTCATATGGTTTTTATAAATCCCAAGGAATTGGAAGTCACGTGGGATATGACAGTCACATACAAAGATTTAGGGTACAAAGAAACAGGACATTTAGTCTATTAGTTGGCGCCAGAAGGATTCTTAAAGTTTTCTCAAGGTTATCAATGCCCATCCCGTAATTTATTGGCCACAATCTCTTCTTTCTTAGAGCTAAAAGCATGGTGAACTTTTAGGTTTTAGTTCAGGAGTAAACCTTTAACTTGGCCTAATCTCTTAGCCAGAGATAGCTCAGTTATTTGTTGAGGACAAGGAGATGAGCTAAGGGTTGTTGACCAAGACGCTTTCCCCCAGAGCAGGCAGCCTGCACTTTTATGACCATGCTGCTTCCTCCTGCCAGGCCAACAGTGTTCTGCAAGGCAGGGATTATCAGAGCCACTGTTTTCAGCCTTAGACTCCACCAAACTGACATCACAATTCTCCAAAGTGTCATCACAATACTCAAATGAGACATCACAATGCTCCAATGCGCCTACATTAAGGCCCCATGCGCCATTATATTCTTCCAATGTGCCATCACAATGTTACAATATGAATTCATG
>NW_008328085.1:0-8896 GCF_000622305.1 Nannospalax galili
TATTTTTAAAATCAATTGAATAATGAGTTTAGCAATCGTTTGTAGGAGAAATGACACCCTGATGCAGGAGTAATCATTAGCTTCTATTATCAAACAATAGGAACCATGTTGCAGAACTGGAATTGATACAAGAATTGAGATGATACCAGAGTTTGGATCTCCAGAACCCAGTAAGTGCCAGGTGCTAAGGCAGCATCAGATGCTTAAAGGATTCTTAAAGCAAGCTGACTAACAAGACTAGTCAAATCAGTGAACTCTGAGTTTGATTGAGAGACCCTGCCTCAATGAATAAGGTGGAAGAGCAATCGTGAATGATTCCTGACATCAACCTTGGGCCTCTACATATACGCATACATGTGTACACTGACCCACAAACACACATGCCCACACACATGCAAACATGCATACACACACAAGCCTATAACATATATGAAATCGAAAAATATATAAATGAAATAATAGACATGAGATCCTGTCTGGCCAAGCAGGGAGCTAAGAATGAGATTAGACAGTAATGTGGGATTGTGTCTAAACTGAACAGTTTGGTGCAGGTTGTAACCCCAGGGTAAATGCACAGGAAGGCCCAGGCTGTCTTGACTCTGTGTACATGGCTGGCCCCATGTTCCTGGCAGAGACTGCCTGGGTCGGGGGGGACATGTAGTTCCTCGGGGAAGGGCTTGGTTAGCAATACGCACCTCTGCAGATGTACAGGTCTGTGAATGTGTGCATGATTGTGGGCTTGTGCATACTCACAAGGTTAGTGCATACTGTATATGGCCTCTACCAAAGGCCAAGAAACACAGGCATAAGGGCCTGATCTAGCCCTCATGCACAATTCCTTGGTAAACCCAGTGTCTTTGAAGTGAGTGGGGGTAGTTTTGTTTTCTTGGAAACATTTAAAAGTCTGAAGAATACCCCCATCAAAATTAGGCTGTCTGGGCTGGGGATGTAGTTCAGTTCATAGAGCACTTCCCTAGCACACACAAAGCCCTAGGTTCTAAGCCCTGGGTTTGAAGCTTTAGGTTTGATCCCCAATAGTGCAAAAACCAGGCATGGTAGTGCATGCCTGTAGTCTCAGCACTAGGGAGTTAGAAACAGGAAGATTAGGAGTTCAAGGTCATCCTCAGCTACATATTGAGTTTGAGGCCAACTTGAACTAAAGACCCTGTCTCAAAAAGGAGAATTAGACTTTCCAGTTTTGCCGAGAATTGCAGGATTGAGCCTCCGTGAACCTGAACACCCACGTGTTCCCAGCCAACCCCTCAGGCCAAGTGGCAGTGAGTTCCTCAGTAAGCCCCCAAGCTCCCTGCCACTTCCTTCACATCTGAGGGTCTGTGCACACCACAGAGCTGAACCATACTGCAAGCACGGTGTGCGTGTGCCCTGAGTAATGAGGTGCCTTATCACTGGGTATGATGGAGACAACTGCCACGTCACCTGCATGGTGCATCTCTTCTCTGAATTTCTTCCTCTCCTTTCTCAGGGTCTCCCCGGCCTCAAAGGAGAACAAGGAGACACGGTGGTGATCGACTATGATGGCAGGATCTTGGATGCCCTGAAGGTAGGAGTGTTCCTGGTAGGCCCTGGATGTGCCCTTGATGTCCATTCCTCAGGGAGTAATGGCTCACTTTGTATATTATCCAAGGGGCTAAAAACAGCTTAGCACAGTAACCTCAGTTTCAGTAAGTGCCTGAAATCAGTCCTGTTTGGAGACTACTGTGGCTGACCCATGGAGCCCTGAGCTCCCCAGAGGCCAAGGCAAAAAGGAAAGCTCTTTCCTCAGGAGTAGAGGGCAGAACATTTTCTGATGACCAAACTCAGCCCTCCTGGGGCTTCCCCGGTACTGTTAGCTATAGAGCGAGGGCTTCTAATAACCAGAAGGGAGGGGGGACAAGGGGGGACAAGGAGGGACAGACCTGACCTAATAACCTTGGGATACATGTGGTCTCTGAGCCATGCCCAAGTGACTGGAACACTTGGGCCCATGATCAGATCAGAGAGAGCTGAGTGCCAGCTGCTCTTGGGTGCAGGGAGAGATGTGGGATGAGGTGAAGTATTCATCAGAGACCAGACTGGGCACTGGTGCCTGACCTTGCCTAAGTTCCAATTCCAGTTACCTCCCACAGGCCTCAGGGAAGTTCAAGCTGATGGTAACTGTGGCCCACACAAGGCTGCATGATATGGTGTGGTGTGGTGTGGTGTGGTGTGGTGTGGTGTGGGGAACTCACAGCCAGCACAGCAATTCAAAGACAGAATGGACTGACTTCTGTGGAGATCTCTGGCCCCAGAGGTGTGAGCAAATGCTAGCAGGGACTATGGGCGTGGCACGGTCTGATAAGGCAGGCTCTGAGGCACGGTGTGGGGCTAGGTACTGGGTACTCATTCCTTCATAAATTAATAAACACGCATAAAATATATTATATGGTTTGTCTGATCGCGCAGGAGACCCAGAGAGAATTCGGGCCACAGGCTCTCACTGTGTAGCCAACACTAGCCTCAATCTCACTAAGTAACCCAGGATGACCTCAAATTCACACTCACCGTTTTCCTGCCTTGACTTCCCAAGTACTGAGATTATAAGGGTGCAGGATCATACCTGGCCTGGCTTATTTGTAACTTTTATAATTGGAAAATCAGTTTGGTTATACATAAAACCTCTGGCTCATAGTTGTTTTAAACAAACTTACTTACATTTTGTTTATTTTGTGTGTGTGTTGTTCATGGATGCACTTGCCTTGCATGCAGAGGTCAGAGGACAACTTGCAGAAGTTAGTTCTCTTCGTCCATCATGTAGTTGCTGGGGCTCAAACTCAGTTCATCAGGCTTGGTGGCAAGCACACCTTTACCCACTGAACCATTTAGCTGGCCCATCAAAGCTCTTTTGACTATTGTAAACATGAAATTCCATCATCTTTTTCGGTGTCCTGCTACTGCAAAAGTATAATAATCTGATCTTCCTGCACTTACCAGGGCTTTTGTGACGACTGCATCTATGTCTGAAGGAATCTTATCATTTAGTCTGGTAAGTTTGGTCAAAGTTTTCTACACTGTGTCTCAGTATTGGTCCTCATGTGCAAAAACCCAAGTATGTACTTGTGCTTTGTTAAAACAGTTACAGCTGCCAACTTCATTATTGTGATATTACCCTTGCTTGTTGCTTGTGAGGGGCCAGAGTAGCTGGGCAGGGATGGCAGAGATGACAGGACCAAGCCATTGTTCATGTAAATTGGAGCTGTCTCGAATACCAGAAAAGGCCTTCTTAAGCTCACTTTCAGGGACAAGGAGAAGCCATTGCTGAGTCCTAAACAGGAGAATGTTTTAAAGAAATTCATACTGGAGAACTGGCAGAGAACTTCTGAGCCCTCTGGAATGGACACTGGTATCTTACCCAATGCCCAGTGCTCTCTTGCAGGCCTTTTCCAAGACCCAGGGCCCAGACCAAGCTGCATGTGGTGTGGCCTGATGTGACGGTGTGGGAAACGAGCTTCAGAGGCCTTGGTCTCAGATGGAAAGGCTGGGTATGCAGGGAGGGGCAAGTCTTGTCTAACCACAACTGGCTTGATTTTTGTGCACGGTCCTCCCAGGCCACAGGGAGCCCCCAGGACCACCAGAGATCCCTGGGGCAAGTCACCACAACTGGCTTGATTTTTGTGCACGGTCCTCCCAGGCCACAGGGAGCCCCCAGGACCACCAGAGATCCCTGGAGCCAAGGTCAGTGTAGATGCAGCCATGGAACCCCCAAGCTCTCATCTCTAGATTCTACCCCATTTCCCTTCTGGCATCCTACCATGTATTCTGGGGCTCAGAGAAAGGGGCCCTGCTCCTTCCTAACCAACCCATGTTCCTTCTTCAGACCCTAGCTAACTGCCCTTGTAGGACTTAGGGGAAGCCTAAAATTGAAAGATGGGCCGTCAGAAATGCAGTGGCCTGCTGATCTGCACAGCTGTTCTGTGCCTTGTACATGTTCATCCACCCACCCCTTGTCTCAGAATACAGAGCCTGAGATGTTCAAGTGAGGCAGGACCTGGTCCTGACCCTGGAAACCCTAGGCTCTGGGGCCCAGAACAAGGCATTGAACCCTCCAAGCCTCAGCTCCCAAATATGTAGGACCCCAACCAGAGGTGACAACCATCAACTCCATCTGCCCCTTGGGCTGAGTACATGAATGGAGGGAGACCATGGGCACCTTCCTCAAAGTCCATCTGCGAAGACCCAACCGCAGGGACTATGAGCTGATCAGGGAGGCAGCAATCCCCACTGGGGGCTAAAGGAGGTGCAACTGCTTTTACCATCTGTTCCCTTCCAGGGTGAACTTGGACTTCCCAGTGCCGCAGGAATCGATGGAGAAAAGGTCTCTCAGCCTTTCATTTCTGTGCCAATATTATATGGATATTTGTGTGTGTGTGTGTGTGTGTGTGTGTGTGTGTGTGTGTGTGTGTGTGTATGCAGCTTGGGCTGGATATGTACAGAATTAGAGACCACTGGGGGTTGTAGATGGGCTAAGATCGGGTAGGTAAGCATGACATCTGAAGCCAGGCTGTCGGTGAGCTGACCCTGTCAGCCCTTTAGGCCTTGGGTAGTACTCACTTCCTGATATCCTCAGGTTCCTGGAACACAGGTGAGGATGGTCCAAGGCTGTTCTGATGGCTCCAAGCCATAGAACGCAGTGCCTGGTGTATGAAAGCCAAGAATCCACAAATATTAGCTATTAGCTTGATGTCATGGTTTTGTGTGTGTGTGTGTGTGTGTGTGTGTGTGTGTGTGTGTGTGTGTCTGTGTGTGTCTGTGTGTGTATGTGCCTTCCTACATGAGTGAGCATCTTCTGGGGTGTCCCTCAATACCTGTAGATGTGTCTTTTCTTCTGGGTCCCTAGTATGAGGAACATCTTGCACATGGCATAATTATTTGACTGAAGGAATGCTGTCACTCAAAGCTTCTGACATGTGAGCACAGTTGGCCTCATGAGGGCTGGAGATGCAGCTCACTGGTAGAATGCTCACCTATCATGCATGAGGCCATGGCTTTAATCTCTAGCACCATACACAAAAAAATTAAAAAGAGTTAGCCTCATGAGTGCCCCAGAAGAGACACCCCAATCCTGCATACTTCCCGTATACCCCCACCCCACCCTAAGCAGCACATACCTCAAGCATGCAAGGAAGCAGAGGTCGAGTGTCCCCTTCTTCTCCCCGTAGTTCTCCTACTGTATTTGGTTGAGGGAGGGGAGAGAGCAGGTAGGAGGAGGAAGAAGAAAGGGAAAAGAGGAAGGAAGGGAGGGACAGAGAAGAAGGAAGGAAATGGAAGGAGGGAGGGAGAGGAGGGGATGGAGGAATGGAGGGACGGAGGGACAGCGGGAGGAAGTATGGTCAGGCCTGTTAAGGTCAGAGACCCACCAGGGTGAGGGGGGAGGAGAACGTCCACAAATCTCCACTCATTCCTTATTCTGGTGACTTTCAGTGTCTCAAAGGACCAAAAGGAGACCCAGGAGAGCCTGGGCCAGTTAGGCCCAAAGGGGAAGTAGGCGAGATGGGCCTATCAGGCCTCTTGGTAGGTGGCTGGGCTGGGTTCTACCCTAGGAACTTACTGCTCATGGGGAATGGAGGTACTTGTGTGAATGTGTGCCCACCACTGGACAGCCACTGGGCACTCTGGAGTCAGAGATGCAGGCTGGAGAGGATGGAACACACTCCTCTGTAGGCCCTGCATGTCAACCCAGTTCAGCTTGGGGCCAGTCAGCTCACACTAAGACTGCCCTACAAGCCTTCACTTCTTTAGCTGTAAAAAAAACCTTCGCCCAAAAAAATCCTTCATCCACCTTACAAGGCCCCCTGCAGGCCATTGCCCCACCCCACAAGGCCCCTTGCAGGCCCTTGCCCCACCCCATAAGGTCCCCTGCAGATAAAGTAGGAAGGCCCAGGCCTGTTGAAGCCTTTTGGCTTGGTGGCTAGACTCCACCAGGGCAAGCTGCCCCAGGTCCCAGCCCTGGAGACTTGCATAGCAAGCAGATCTCCCCAGGTCTCAATTTCCTTGCTGTTCACATGGGAGTGGTCATTTCCCACTCCCATGAGAGCTTTTGGATGGGGTTGAGAGTGACAACTGAACACCGCTGTCACAGCGATTGTGCACCCCTGAGGATGATCAGCCAGAGGTGCCACTGGGATTTGAACCCAGGTCTTTGTTCCACAGCCCCTGGTCGCCCCTGCACCACAAGACAATTTGTATATGCTATGGAAATGCCCACTCTCCTCCCTGTCTAGGGTGTTTGATTTGGGAAAAACTTTTTTAAGTTTCAGGGGCCAACTCATCCCTGGGGTGGTTAGGGCCAGGGAGGGAGGCAGCTGAGCACCCTAGGAAGTGACTTTAGGATGGCCAAAAAGAGCTCACAGGCCACCCTGTCTTGCAGGGTGCTGATGGTCCCAAGGGAGAGAAGAGAGAGTCAGCATCTGATCACCTACAGGAAAGCCTGGTAAGGGGGTACTGAGGCTTGGGGCTCCCCTACACCCAGCGCAAACTCAGTGTGGGGCCCTGAGCCTTGGCACAAAGAGTTTGTCTCACCTGATCCAACCCTGGACAGTGGGGGATGGGGAAGTGAGGAGTCTTGGATTATGTCCCCCACCTCAGGCCCAGCTGAGACCCCAAAGACCAACCACTGGGCCCCTCAGTAGGGTAGCCTTTCTCAGCCCCTCACTAAGGTAGCCCTTCTGGGAGCAGGAAGAAGTCAAAGTGTGGTACCCAGGAGTGCTTGCCAGAGTGCGGGGCGCTCCAGAGTGTAGGCAAGTGAGGGGTGATGGACAGGGAGTGATTAACACATTTCTGACCCTTCCTAGGCCCAGATCATAGTGGAGCCAGGGCCTCCTGGTCCTCCTGGCCCCCCGGGACCTATGGTAAGGACAATTTGGTTTAAAACAGCTAGAATGCTGGTGGTGAGTACAGGCCCATGAAGCCCAGGGGAGAACAGGCTTCTTCATCTGGGGAACAGGGCATATCCAGTCAAAAGGGCAGAGTTGGAGTCAGGGCCACATGAGCCAGCAACTAGCCTGATGCAGAGGGCCTGGGCCTTGACGTCTGTGTTCAGCTTTTTGGCCCAAGTAATCTGCTCTTTCCTCCTCCAGGGTGTTCATGGGATCCAAGGGCCCAAGGAGAGTGTGTGGAGACCCTTTGCTCACTCAAAAATTTTGCTAATGTACAGAGTGAGGCTTCTGTTCAGACCATCGCTTTCCTCATGTCCTCAGAGCAGTCTCTCCTCCAGACTTGGGACACTGTCCTTTCACTCTCCCTCTGCCTGGGTACCCAACTGCCTCCCTCCTCCTCCAGCCCATCTCCCATCCCTCCTTGCCTATTTCCTTACCTTCCTCTCTGCCCCCTTTCTGTCCTCTGTCTGCCTCTCCCCACGTACATCTGCAACTTGACTATCCCCAGCCTGGACTTGAAGTCTCAGGTTTGGTGTGTATTTCATCATGTCCTGACTCTTAAATCAAAACCTCAAGTGTGTTCTACTGTGTGCCTATCTCTCAGGAAGCAGACATAGAGCAGACGGCAAGCTGGCCTTACCCGCCTTGTCACAGAGCATCTAATCCTTCATTCCCAGGTCCCAAGGGGGACTCTGAGTCATGGAATCTTGACCTGGTGGGGCCAAGCACTTCTTCTGGCCCTGTATTATCCCAAAGCTTCAGCAAACCATGGTTAGAAGAGGCAGCTGCTCTCTGGGCCATGTTGAAAACTGAGCCTCAGGAACCTGGGTGCTTTGCTGTTCATCCCTGCCCCATTCTATGGAGTGACAGTGACCACAGCCCACCCCCATGATCTCTGGGGGCCCTGTATGTGAGAAGAGGGGAAATGTACGCACACAGCTCATTCATATTATTCCCTCTGGGAGTGAGCTGGGGCCAGGCTTCGTAGAGCCTGGAGCCTGTCCCTCTGTCTACCTTCCCCTTTGTCATCCATCCTTTACCCATCACCAAAAATTCTACTCAAGGCTGCCACTAGACTTGGCACTGAGAACACAGAGGGACAAGTCAGCAGCAAACCTGAGGAACAGAACACACCACAGTCCCCACATAGACCCAAACTTCCCTGTCCTTATGTTTCTCTGACCGCTTTCCCCTGACTGGTTTCCCCATTACTTCCAGGGCCTGGATGGAGTAAAGGGAGAGAACAAGCGTGCCTCGGGTGAGAGAGGCTCTCCCGGCCGGCCTGAGGAACAGAACACACCACAGCCCCCACATAGACCCAAACTTCCCTGTCCTTCTGTTTCTCTGACCGCTTTCCCCTGACTGGTTTCCCCATTACTTCCAGGGCCTGGATGGAGTAAAGGGAGAGAACAAGCGTGCCTCGGGTGAGAGAGGCTCTCCCGGCCTGCCTGTGAGTGTCATAAGCCTTGCTTGTCCCTTAGAGGTGTTGTATCCAATTCCCACCATTCCCCCTGACCCTCTTCTTTTCCATCCAGCGGCAAGTTGGTCCACTGGGCCTTATTGGCCTGCCAGGAACCAAGGGAGAGAAGGTAATCCCCGTCCCTGCATACCCCAGCACATTGTGGCCACATGTCTGTCATGCTACTCAGCCTTTGAGGCTTATCCCCTGTGCCCTGATGAGTCCCTGCATCCCACAGGTCCAGGAACTGTGGCTCTGTGACATTATCCTGCAAGGCCCCCATGCCTGTTACCAGTCAGAGGATTGAACTCCCCAGCAGTTAAACTCCCAACCCCCACTCCACATCCCCTCATGCCCCTTTCTGTATCTCTCCACAGGACAGACTTGGGGAGCCAGGACTTGATGTAAGTTTCTCATGGTTTGCTCTGAGCGACTGAGTCCCTCCTGTGTGTGTTTTCCATCATCATACTATTCGTGCATGTAGCAACCTGACTAGTTCAAATGTGACCCGTTCCCCAAGACTGCT
>NW_008328086.1:0-3721 GCF_000622305.1 Nannospalax galili
CAAGAAAGGGAAGGCCTCCTTCCAAGGCAAGAAAACAGCTGGATTCTTACCGCTAAATCCAAGAGTTGCTCATTAATAGCCCACAGGACAGTTGCTTCAGGCTGCAGGGCCTCTCTGCTTTAATCACTGGAGTTAGGATTAAATCAGTAATGCTTAAACTGCAGAAAACTTAGTGTCATGAAAACAAAAAGGGCCAGACTTACATGTAATACCCCACAGCACATGAGGTACAGGTTCCTGGATCATCTGGAAAGAAATTACAATAATGAAAAATTATGATCACCAGGAGGTTATTATTTGGAAAAATGGACTTTGGAAAAGTTGTGGCTTGAGACAGATAATCTTCCAGGATAGTTTTATGAAATGTCCCAGAAATGATATTTGAACAGATTGCACCATTTTAATTAGTTACATAAAGTACACTGAAATTTATCTTTACCAAAGGTAGTAAAATGAGACTTCTCATAAAAACTTGGCCCCAAGCTTCAAGAAAGAATCGGCATAAGCTACTGGGTCTTCAAATTACAGATCAACCACCATGTACATTTGCAGCCTCCTGGCCTTGAAGCTGGGAGCTTAGCACAGAGGTAGAGTGCCTGCTTAGCATGGGACAGACCCTGGGCTTGAACCCTAGCCCTGCAGAAACAAAGCACCCAGTTCTCCTAGCCTCTGCTGAGGTAGGGCATCAAGCACATTCCTACACACATTTAAAAGGGGCTACAAGCTTCTGACCCTGAGCTATAGATTTCCTACACATTTCTACAAATGCCCACCAGTGGGAGAGAGTGTCATGGGGGAATCTCCTTTGAAATCTGAACAAATATTTTTTCCTAATCTGAACACCCACTTTGTGTTCTTCATTTCTCAACACTCTTAAAGTCTTCTGTTCTCACTAAGTGTAATGACTTAGTGTGTCCCTGTTGGCTCAGAGCAAGGTCCTATGCTGTTCCTGCTTTCAACAAGAGCCAGTGCGTCCATCCACCCCCAGTAATACACAGAAGATGCCACTCTTGGACCTGATTACTAAGGGAATTCTCTCGCTGCTGCTGGCCTGCCATTCCAGTAAGCATTGCCTCTGGCAGGTCACCCTGTGATCTGACTTGCACTCCAGGCCTGCTCTTTCCATTTTAACAGACAATGAAGAACAACTGCTCTTCCTGAAACTGTTCCTCTTGGGACATGAAGAGTTTATGTCAATTTTAACTTCAGTCAAACTGAAGAAAACAGTGCCCTTCGAACTCTGTGCAAAATTGTCATTTCTAACCTAGTCCAGGCTCTGTTCCTGCCCAACTTAAAATCTGCCCTTTATGGGGTAGAGACAGCCTCACAAGTTTGTCTTGAACCCTCCTAGAGCCGCTACAGTGATGCTGCCACTTGCGTACTGCATTGTATACTGCACACAAGACAGTTCATCATGCAGCAAGCATTGAGATTTCTAGAGGAGGCTCAAACCTTCTGGAAACAGAATGATGATGGTTAGTGTAGAGAACTTTGGCCTGGGAACTGGGCTACTCCTTTCTAGCTTGAAGGTTTAACCCAGCCTTAATTGACTTGTGAACTTGCATAAAAGCTGTACTTTCTGGGTCCAGGTTTTTGCAGGTGTAAAATGAACTAGTTGGACAAGGTGGTTGCTAGGACTCTCTGAAAGTCAGATTCCAAAATTGAATCTATCAGAAGTTGAGGAACTATGGCTCAACTCAGAGCTAGATCCTCTTCGTCCATTCACTTACATGCTATGTGTGAGTACTTTTATGTTGTAGTGTCAACAGTGAGTAGTTTTTACAAAGATCAAACTATTGATTATTTGCCACTTTACAGAGTTTGCCAATTCTGGTTATAACATTATCAGCTCAGGACTTTGTATCATTCGCCTTTGTTAGGTGACACAGGTGCAATGAGATCATCTTAACAGATGGTCCCAGACTGTGGGAGCAAGATGGATTTTAATGTCTGAATCAGTGTAGTTTGTAATAAGGTGACTAAAAAAGGGCAGTGAAATGGATCAGGCTAATTAAGTGAACCTAGGAATCTGTAGTAAAAGCTCTGGTGAGAAGGAAAGCTCCTTGATCTTTTGGAAATTCTGGGAAGGGATTCTCTATTTCTACACTGTGTGGAGTGGGATATGAATCCATTTTCAGGGGGTTGCAGAGTGCCCAGTGAACACAAGGCTAGTTCACTTCCCACTGTGGATCTATTTCTGCACCTACATTCTCCCCAGTTCTCCCCAACCATTTACTACTCCCCAGCTCACCTCTGGGCAGCTCACTTTTCTCTGCCTGTCCCCATGAACGCATTTGATTCTGACAGTTTTGCTAATTTGGCAAGGGCTGGGGGAATTCTAATCCTGTTCTCTAATGTTCTGGTCATCTCTCCCATCTAGGAACTTAATGAGCTTGCTCTCTGCTCCTTTAAGCAGGTCACTGATGAAAATGTTAAACAGAACCAAGCCTCAGAAATGTGCATACCAATATAATCTTGAGTTCAGGGACTTTTCCAGCCCAGTTGCACAGTGAATTTGGTACCCTTTATAACAGTTCACAGAAATGAATAATGCATAGGCTGGGAACTGAGTCTTCTAACAGCTTACGAATGCCCATTAGTTTTTCTCATTATTACCAGTTGTTCTAAAGACCGAGAATTATCTAAAAAATTTTTTCCACCCCAGAAGATCCACAAGTCAGACATGAGGTAAATGGATTTAGCTTGACCACAAAGAGGCAGCTGTTACGGAATTAAGGTAACAATCCTAAACCTAGAAGTTGAGTCTAACTCAACGTGGCATTCTGATGGTAAGAAAAGGTAGCTTAAGGAGAAAGACGAATTTTCCTGGTTTCTAGTGTATGTTGTAAGGAAGTTGTAAGGGGAGAGGGGAACAGAAATAAGCTAGAATTGTTAATTGTCTTGGAAGAGGTTATCCAAAGTCAGATGTTTAAATAGCTCTGGTTATTTGATCTTGTTAAACTTTTGAGCTGAAAACAGAATTCAGAGAAAGACATGTTTGAGAACAAAGCCTTCAGAAACTGTTGGTGGCTTGTAGCTGGTCACATCTCACTAAGGAGAATGTGCAAGCAGATCAAGATGGGGATACAGCTTCCCTTTCTTAAGAAAAGACAGTTAATCATCTTGTTTTTATGGGGTTCATAGGCAGGAGTGCAATGCCCACTCTAACTGATTCGCTGGACTGTGTTTCTCCACTGTGTCTTTGGGGAATCGTTACTACTATTGGAACTCATCATGAACTCCTGTCCTCAGGGAAACATTGACACCTATTCTCAATAGCAGCCCAGGCCACTGACATTCTTTGCTAGTCTGATTTGCTCTCAGAGTGCCCTTAGCTTTCCCCACTGAATGGGAGTCAGTCAGGGCCATGGCAGAAGTAATGTAATAGTCCATATAAGATTGGGGATATTTTATTTCATTTTAATTTTTAAATATTTTTTAAAAATTAAATTTTGTGTATTTCATACGGAGCATCTTCATCAATCTTAATCATCTTTATACCCCCTTCCCCATTGGCCTACATGTATGCAAGTGCACCACATGTGTGCAGTGTCTCCGGAAGCCAGAAGAGGGCGTCAGATTCTCCTGGAAATGTAGTTACAGTGTGAACTGTCATGTGGGTACTGAGAACTGAGCCCTGGTCTTCTGGACAAACAATAAGTGCTTTTAACTGCTGACCCATCTCTCCAGCTCCTAAAGGGGATATTTTAAACTTGGATAG
>NW_008328086.1:5772-7449 GCF_000622305.1 Nannospalax galili
AAATCTACCTGATGACTTTATATCCATGCTCAGGTGCCAAGGATCTCAGAAAGTAACCGACTGTGACTAGTAGTAAACAGATATATAGAGATTAGAAATGCATGTGCAAACATCTTAGTGTCAATTCCATTAAAAATGAATTTTTCTGTAAAAAAATAATAAATAGGATATTTTAAAAAAGAAAAGGGGGCTGGAGAGATGGCTCAGCGGTAGCACTGACTGCTTTTGCAGAGGACCCAGGTTCGATTCCCAGCACCCACAAGGCGGCTACAAACCATCCTTAACTCCAGTTCCAGGGGAATCCGAAGCCCTCTTCTGATCTCCACTGCATTGCACGACATGGGTGCACTCACATACATGCAGGCAATACACTCATACACATAAAAAACATAATAAATAAATTAGTTTTTAAAGATACATTTAAAAAAAGATAAAAGAAAGATGCTGATGCCAAGGTGTGTACCCTCAGTCCCAGCTGCTCAGGGCCAAGGTAGGAAGAGTACTTGAACCCAGTCTGGCAAAACAGGGAGTCCTTGCCTGTAAACCAAAATCAAACTAAAACAACAAAACATCAGGAAAGAGAAAAGATGCCCAGGCCAAGACACACATACACATGCACACGTGTTAAGTACATAAATGTAATAAGATTTTTTTTTTTAGTTTAATAAATAAGGCAAGACAATGATTAAGGGAGACATGGTGATGTTGGCCTCTGGCCTCCACACTCATGCACATATATGTACAACACACACACACACACACACACGCATGCATGCACGCACGCACGGACACTCAAAACCACTAAACCTGTGGTCTCATGTTTGAAGCAACGTCTCCCACAGACGCACCCTGAGTCAGTTCATCATTTGGCTCTTTATCTCCCCTCCTCCTCCGTCTACATCTCCTCTCTCACTTTTCCATTGTATCCCTCAGCATTCCCTAATTCTATACCACCAGGCCCTGACTGATGCTCTTCCTTGGGGTGTGGTTCAAACAGAGGCAGATGTTTGCACAAACTCTTTGGGTAAAACTCACTTTAAAATGAACTGTCTTAATGATAGGACTGCAGAGGAAGCAGAGGACTGGGGAATGGGATTCTCTGGCTCTGCCTCAGACGCCCTAGCCAGACCGGGGCTGCCCTTTGAGCCAAGCCTTCTTCCACCAATCCTTTCAAAAGTGCCTGCAGCAGCACCAGTAGCTGCCAAGATGCTCCACGGCTCCCTCTGAGGGCAGCAACAGCACTGGAAGCAGCCAATACTTAAACAGTTTAGGGAGATAATTAAGCAAATTGTCAATAATACATATTCTGAGTAAATATGTACTTAGTACTGCACAAGGCCATGCACATTTACAGGAGAGTCCCTGACATTTTTCAGTCCACAGAGGATAATGAATTGAATAAGAGATTTATATGCCCAAAGAGTGCAACTAATTATAAGCCTCAAATAGCACTAAGTACATAATTCAAATAGGCCTTGAACTTCGAATTGCTTCAAATAATTATCATTCAGACACTGAATAGATCTTCTGGCAGTTTTGCCAAAGCAGTGCTTTCTGGAAGGCTCAATGGTGCTGGGACACAAAATATTTGGTTAGAGGGACTGTTGATACTTTTCAATCATTTTGCTCTCACTGGTGTCCAAGGACAATGGATAAATATTTGATCTGGCAGGAATG
>NW_008328086.1:7734-15191 GCF_000622305.1 Nannospalax galili
GATAATGTCTTACTCAGTTTACTAAATAACTTATTTCTTAATTATAAAGTGAAGCATGCTACTTGACAAGGTTTTAAAGAGCAGATAATTATTAGATGGTAAGTAAAACAATATTTTTTTCATGCAGTTGACAGTACAATGGAAGCTTCAGAAAGGCAGGGGTTTTTGTTTTGTTTTTGTTGTCTCATAGATCCAGTATTAAGGGCATTGCCCAGGCACCAATGAAAGAGGACGACTCGCAAATAAACCTGCAAATTCAAATAAAAATCACGAGAGAGGACAACGGTAGTGAAGAGAGGCCTTCATCTCAATGAGCTAGTGAGGGAGAGTATCTTTTTGAAGAACTAATATTTGAATAGAAACTAGAATCTTAACAAAGAGCTAGCCACATAAAGCTCTGAAGACAGAGGCCAGGGAAAGCTTGACTCGTTCAAGGAACATCAGAGGGAATCAGGTATGGTGGCTCATGATTATAAATCTAGCACTCGGGAGGCTAAGGCAGGAAGAGCAGGAGGATTGGGAGTCCAGAGCCAGCCTGAACTATATAAGAAGACTCTGCTCCCCACCCCCCAAAAAAGGAGAAGGAGGAGCACAAGAGGAAGAGGAAGGGGGAGAAGAAAAAGGAAAAAGAGGAGGAGGAGGAGGAGGAAGAGGAGGAGGAGGAGGAGGAGGAGGGAGGAAGAGGAAACAGAAAAGAAGGTGGTGACAGCAGCTAATGGGGCTGGCCTGGTGAGAATGTCAGGCCAGGGGCCCAGCAGGACCAGATCAAACAGTCTTTCTCTCTCTCTTGCTCTCTTGCTGTTGCTCTTCCTCAGTGCTGGGGGTTAAACTCATGACCTACCCATGTTAGGTGAGAACTCTACCACTGAGCTTTATCACCAGCTTAAATAGGTTGATATTGACTAGCATAAGAAATTCACCTACTAACAGGGAACCCACTAAAATGTGGAAGGAGATAAATGACTCCATAAAGTTGTCCTCTGACCTCTACATGAATGCTGTAGCGCGCACATGTGTGTGTACACACACACACACACACACACACACACACACACACACTAAATGAATACATGAATTAATGAATAAATAAATGTCAAAAAAGGGTTGTGGGGGCCACAGCTTTGTACCAATAGTTCACTCGTGCCATTGAATTAAGAGTTTTCCATCAGACAGGTGAGATGGCTCAGTGGGTAAAGGCATCTGAAGCCTGATGACCTGAGTTTGATCCTTGGAACCCACATGGTGGAAGAAGGAAACTAACTCCCACAAATTATCCTCTGACCCTCACACTTGTGCTATCTCATGTGCTGCCTCCACTCAACACAGAAACAAATAAAGTAATAAAGAAAAATTAAAATGCTCCAACCCCCATGGAAGAAGTCTCCAGGTTACTTTGTCATGACAGCCTTCAAGATCCTTCTCCGACTCTCTAGTCTGTCCAGAGTGAGGTGCCAAAGTTGAACTCCCTCTACAAAACAGACCTGAAACAAGCATCCTGCGCCACAGGAGCAAGGCTGGAGAAGAGACTGGGCATCAGTCCTACCCAAGTCATGGTGTTTATTACCACTCCATTAAGGACAGGGTGGGTTACAGTGAACATAACCTCTCATTTCCTCACGTCTTAGGTTCGTTTCACATTCTGAGCATGCAAGGAAACTCTCCAACTAAATACATCGTTGGAAAACTGGAAAACAAAGCAAGTCCGTTTATCTCTCTTGCCGCTTAAATGGAAACAATTGTTGAAAACAAAATTTATTTTCCAATAGACATATTTTCTGGTCATTACTTTTGGCCCAAACTGCTGGTTCATGTACATAGTCTAGGGTTTACGTAAACAAGTCCTATTATCTGAAAACTAAAAACCTAAGAGTCATCCTGTGTGATTTGCTCTTTAAAAAAGAATTGCTCATATTTTTTTTAAAAAAAGATATTTTGAAAGACTTTGCCTATTCATCATCAGGGATATTTTAAGGAAGTGATGTTTTCTTTTGTGTATCTTCAAGTTGCTGTGGCAACGGGATCACTTTCTACTCATTAATCAGGAGGCACCAGCTAGAGATTCTTTCCCCTCTCCTCTGCAGCCTCCGTCTACTGCTGTACCTTTAACAACTTCACAGATTTTGAAAGCTGTTTTCTTCAAAAATGTTTCTCTTGATCTGAGAGTTTTGCTGTGTCCAGCGTATTATTTATCACTGCACGTTTCCTCCTCTGTGTTACTGGATGACTTCTATAGAACAGTAGGTATGTTGATTGCCTCTATCTCTGAGTCTTGTGCTTTTATGTCTTAACAGCTGTGGGAGGTTTTGCTAAGTCTCCAGAGTCGTGGTAAATTATACAGAAACCCTCCTACTTGCTCTTGCTTGGGGCTGCCTCTGGCTAGAAACATCCCATAGTTTAAAATGGAGTTTTGTTTCTTTTAATGTTCTTTTTAAGCTTCTCCTTCTCAAAGTCAGCAATATAGCCTCAATTTTCATTAGCTTGAATTCACTGAAACTGCGATGAGTGATCAGCGTAAGTCTTAATCACCTACAGCCAGAAGGCCTTCGTGACCATCCTTCCCAGGGTGCACATCCTCTGTGAATACTCTGTAGGTCAGCTGCTGAATGACCTTAAATATCACACAGAGTGGGGAAGGCAATACCTCAGAGTGGCAGAAGTGAATGCTGGAATCTAGTTTGCAGAAATGATTTGTCTGGTCCTCAGTGTTATCCCACAGTGTTTAAGAAAGGAAAAGACTTGAGGTGGGAGTTTTACACAAGTAGACTGTATATGCACTATGAACTAGGCCCTGGATGTGATCCCCCACACACACACAACATGAATTCTCATACAAGCCTGTTTCACCTTAGCAACAATGGATTGGGCTAAGTAGCAAAGGACTCCTGCAGACAGGGATGCTCCGGTGGGCCACATCCCTGTGTGACCACTGGACCATAGAATGCCTGATATCTATACATAGTCAACATATTTGACTTTAGGAAACTTGTTCCATTTTTATACCTCCTTGGTTGTATAGATATAGAAACTGGGATCCAGGAAATTTCAGGAATTTGACAAAGCCAAACAACTAATTAGTGGCAGCTTGAGAACTCAATGCAGTTTTACCGGCTACTAACTTAACATCTCTAATTCTCTGAAGATGAAACCATCTTCTATTGTGTCCATATCCTGTGCTGGAGTGCACACTAGGTAATCAGGAGATGTGTTTACAGCATCTATGATAGCTACACAAATCCATGCTAGAGATCAAAAGACAACAAGGCCACAACTTTTCCATTAAGGGCATATGAAAAAAAAAAAACAACAAACCCACTCAGCATTATTTAGAATAAGAACAGAATTCTGGATTTGAGAAACATACTGCGAAGCACTGAACGTATGTCTGCATGAGTGTGTGTGTGTGTGGGGGGGTAAGGGTAGGATGATCAAGAAAAAGGGAGACTATCCTAGCACACTTTCAGTTCTCAAGCATAGCCACTTTTCAAGGTTATTCAAATGTAGCATGAGTCCTAAGAGCTAGGAATGATGGGGAAGATGACAGACTGAAGCAGAGTTATGAGCAGAGCCAGAACGTCTGGAGAAGGCAGGAGAGACGGAAACATGCATGTCACCTGCTCTCTTTTCAATGAAAGTACATGTCCTGGGCTCTGGAACAAATTGACCTGTCCTCTGTACCAGTCCCTATTAGACCCTTGTGGGTAGAGATAGCCCCACAAGCGTGTGCATGTGTGTGTGTGTGTGTGTGTGTGTGTGTGTGTGTGTGTGTGTGTGTGTGTGTGTGTGTGTGTGTGTGTGTGTGTGTGTGTGTGTGTGTGTGTGTGTGTGTGTGTGTGTGTGTGTGTGTGTGTGTGTGTGTGTGTGTGTGTGTGTGTGTGTGTGTGTGTGTGTGTGTGTGTGTGTGTGTGTGTGTGTGTGTGTGTGTGTGTGTGTGTGTGTGTGTGTGTGTGTGTGTGTGTGTGTGTGTGTGTGTGTGTGTGTGTGTGTGTGTGTGTGTGTGTGTGTGTGTGTGTGTGTGTGTGTGTGTGTGTGTGTGCCTACACAATAACACATAAAGTAGACAGCAGGCTAACAATTATCTACAGAATTTGAGGAGAGCTTTGCCCTACCACCAAATACTTAGATTGGCTGCCTATCTAGTATATGATTCTTCTGGATAATTGCTGGCCACCTCTCCCCTTTATTTCAAGTTTTATGGGCCTGATTGTTTTGTTTTGTGAAAGCTCTTTTGCCTCCTCTGGGTCACGGGAACACCCCCCGACCAGTGTTCAGGGTTCACTTACAATAAGAGCTCCATTTTACAAGGCTGGCCGTTTTGCTGTCTGCCGAGATGCCTGTCTCAGACAGCACAAAGAATCTGTCTCCACAGCCATTGTTCTTGCTTGCACTTTCTCAGCCCTCTGGGGGTCTTCCTTCATATTGGCAGGTGATTCGCTATTTTCGAGTCATGGGTAATAACAGTAATTCAGCATTTTTCCTTATTAGCACCTCCGAAAGGGGAAGGTCCACTAAGACTACGTTGTCTCTTTTCTCTGGCTTAGAGCTTTTGTGCTTCTGATGGGCTACACTGTTAGCCCAAAGGGATTCGATGAAAGAGCATCTCCAGATCTTTCTAATGGGCAAAAATTGCATGGATGGGGATGTTCTGCAATTCTTTCTTTGCTCTGAGAGTCACTGGCTTTCTAGGCAGGTCATAGTTACGTTTACCTTGGTTCTGGAGACGCTATAGAGTGACAGGTGTATATGGGACTGCCTAAGTGTGCAGATGTTCACTCTTGGCAATTTTCTGAAGCATGGATACCTTTTAATTTCTAGGATTTTTCTGAGATGAAGGGAGTCAGTGGGAGAAGGGGTTGAACAAACTACATAGAAGCCTCATGCATTTTGGCACGTGAGTAGAAGAGAATGGGATTCAGTTTTCACAAAACACCCCCAGGACACCACTGCTCTTTATCAATGTGTGAAAGAAGCTTAGCTTATAAGGAGAAGTAGGTAGGCACACATTCTGAACATTTGTAGCAGCTTCATTGTTCAAGCCACCAGGACCCCTCCTTCAGGTCTATTGTTGCTGATTTTGTCTATGTGGAATTAGTTTATACAATTATTTTTTTTATAATGGACTATTTATTCATCTAACTGTAGTGCTGACAGTTTTGTCATTTTTTGTGAGAAAAATATACTCAGGTAACCTATTAGATGGATATTTCTATACTAACATTCCAATATGTAAGAAATATATCATTTAGCACTAGTAGATTACATGAAAATTGTACTCTTTTGGGGGGGGCAGGGCTTACATTTAATGTTTCTTTAAGAAAATTTGAAGAAATTTTCTGTCTTTGTGCTAATTTGAAAAATATCTTCCTAAAAATCTGAAAAATGGGCAGTCATGATAAGCTAGATATGGAATGGAGCTATAAACCAGAAGAAAAACATGTGTTTTCAATGGATGCCAATTGCTAACAATTTCTTCTTCTAGGTCAGATACCCCTAAAAGATGCAAGCAACATGGTCCTGGCTGAGTTGGGAGTGTAGACTTGGGGAAGGGACTGGGCCTCATAGACCAGAGGGGACAGAGCACTGATCCAGTCCAGCACTGTGTACGTGAGGTCCTCGGACTAGTGTGAAGTGACTTGCCTAAGGTGAACTCTGGAGCTGGAGTCTGCCTCTTCCATTCTCCATAAAAGCTCTTTCACTTGCTACACACGCGCTTGTCAGGACTCTGCCATTGTGTGTTCAAGTATTACAAATAGAGCTTCTACATATGGTGTCATTCAGTGTGCAGATTATACAATGTGAATACAAGAGAAGAAGTCTCTGTCTGCCTGGAAATCACACTGTGAGAAGCATATGCACTTAATAAGTCCATAAAGGGTCCGGAGAGGTGGCTCAGCAGTTAAGAGTGCTGGCTGCTCTTGCAGAGGACCCAGGTTTGGGTCCCAGCATCACCATGGTGTTTTAGAATGATCCATAACTCCAGTTCTATGGGATCTGGGCATTGCATGCATGTAGTACACTTACACATATGCAAACAAAACACTCACACACATTAAATAAAAATAAATTTAAAAATTAGAAGTAAAAATAAATTTTAAGAAGTAAATAAAATTAAAAAAATATTTTGGATTTTTTTTGAGACAGGGTCTCCCTGTAGCCCCAGCTGGCCTGGAACTCACTATGTAGATCAGGCTGGCCTTGAACTCTCAGGGATCCACCTGCCTCTGACTCCTGAGTGCTGGGATTAAAGGCATGCGTCACCATGCCTGACCAAATTAAAAAATGTTAAAAGTCAATAAAGACTGAAATATTAGATAAATAACATATGAACTACCATAATTAACACAGGATGATTGACATATGTGTAGGCAGAGAAAGGGGTAGGGAGGCTGGATTGGGAATTGCAAGGAAGTCTCTTGGGAGGTGACATTTAAATTGAGATGTAATGGTAAGTGTACATCACAGGAACATCTTGAGAAGATCATTCTTCTAGAATGAGCAGAGCCCTGGGGCAAGAAGGGGCTGGAGTTGATCAAGACTGGGACCCTCTGACGCAGCTGGGGTGTGAAGGCAAAAAGGTAGACTCTGCCGAGGTCTGAGATGTAGAGCAGGCTGCAGTTAGCAAGGCTGTCTTGGTTAGGGTCCATCTCCACCAGTTGTCAAGCATCACCTACTAGTTCTAGCCCAAGTCAGACAGAATTCCTAGGGATCACTGGCTTCTTGGTAGAGCAAAAGCATGACGCCTTGTAAGGAGAGGTGTTAATTGCTTAGGGCTCTGAAGCTTTCCCCAGTTACTTGTTAGGTTTCCAAGTGGCCCATCTCTGAAGGTTTGCACATATAACATGACAGTTAGACAACAGCTTTAGGTAACCACCATTAACCATGTATATCACAATAAAGTGCTTAGTGACTCCATGGTTCAGATTTGCAGTTCAGCATTCAAGGGTGCAATTCCCATGCCCAGTCCCAAGGGATAACTGACACATTTTATCGTTAAGATCTCTGGAGGTCACCCTTCTCATTTGTAACAGCTTTCAGTTGCTTCTTTGTTGAGCACATAAAACCAATTTACTTCTGAACTGAGACCTTGTATGCCAAATTTTTACAGCCTTAAATACAGTATTTTATCACTCCTATAAATGGTTCTCTACTCATCTCTCACAAACCCTAGTGCTGAGGCAAGAGTCTACCCTAATTGACTTGCTTCAATTCATATAGGATTTCTTAGTTGAGGCCAGGTCATGTAGATAATATTTCAAACCAACAGGCTACATTTCTGCTAGATATAATAAATATGCAATTTTACAATTGGCTTGGAGAGCTAGCATGCTTGTATTAGACTTTCCAATAAGCACCCCGCCCCCTTCAAAGCAACTTCCTTTCTCTTTTATGACTCACCAAATCTGACCCAAAAGCTCATGTCATCACTTAAATATTGGGCCATGGTAATCTGGAGTCTACAT
>NW_008328086.1:15560-19090 GCF_000622305.1 Nannospalax galili
GTTCATGGCACTCTTTGAGGAGTGTCATGGAACCTTTAGGAAGTGTGGCCATGCTCGAGGAAGCACTTCCCTGGGGTGAGCTTGGGGAGTACACAGCCATGCCCACTTCTAGCTTGCCTCTCTTTGCTTCCCGTGCCTGCTTGAAGATGGAGCACTCAACTTTCTGCTCTGGCCACCTCTGCTGCCGTGCCTCCCCACCACAATGGACTCATCCTTCTGGAACTGTTAGCCCAGTAAACTCTACCTTCTATAAATTGCCTTGGTCACGGTGTTTCATCACAGCAACAAAAAACATAGCTGACACAGAACCACTCAGAGTTCTTGTGGGTCTCTCTGGTCTGGGACTATGATACAAGCTGGGAGCACTTTTGCTTGTTACTCAGCTTTCCACAAATGTGAGAAAATACCTGAGAGGGCCTGCTTAGAGGAAGAAAAGGTTGATTTTGGCTAAAGGTTTCAGAGGTTCCAATCCATGGTCACTTGGCCATTGTTTTGGATCTATGCTAAGGCAAAACCTCACTGTGGAAACCATATGATTGTACAAAGTGCTCACCACAGGGTAGTGAGGAAGCAAATTAAGAGAAAGGAAGGGTCTAAGGCTGTAATATCGCTTTCAAGAATATGTCCCCTTATAATGGTCCCACCACTTTCTAACAGCTCCGTCTACTGGGGATCAAGTTTTCAATACATGATACATTTATTATCTAAGTCATAATATCTGAGTTGCCTGCTCGGTTCATATAAAACACTGTACACTTGTCATATTAAGTTTATAGCTACTCCTAACATACCATTTCCGTAGGAAAAAATTATATATATATATATATTTGGTCTTTTAGAGACAGGGTCTCCCGGTAGCCCCAGCTGGCCTGGAACTTGCTATGAAGATCAGGCTGGCCTTGAACTCACAGAGATCTGCCTGCCTCTGCCTCCTGAGTCCTGGGATTAAAGGAATGTGCCACCATGCCCAGTAGAAAACATTTTTTAAAACATTAATGTGATCCCTTACAGAAAACCGTATATGTAACTGGGAGGAAAAAAGTTTGCTTGACCTAGTGGCATCATCAACAAGAATGTGACCAGGGTTTTCAGAGGTCAGTATCAATACTCCTTGCCTTCCAATTCTTCAATTTTGGGTCCCTGGCCAATGGGTTGTGAAGAGTGATCCTACTGTATCCTGTCCCAGAGCCCACTGCTTTCTTGGACTTGCTGTGTTGACTGGCCTCCATTCTGCTCCTAATGATCAGCTGGCCCACTGTACTGCAAGCCGAGCCGAGGGCTGTTGGGAGGACTCAAGCTAAGGTTTCCCCGGTGGGATTTACAGGAAGATTGTGGAAAACATGCGTCTGGACACTATCCAAATTGCCCTCCTATTGATTTTTGGAAAGCTACAATTTCAGACTCTAGAGGGACATAAGCAATTTACTGTTGCCCATGGTTGGGTTAGTTCTCAGGTGGAGACCAGCCTATTGAACAGATGGGAACCCATGAGCAAATGCTCCTGCCTCACCCACATTCAGTTTCCTTCTAATCTGATGTCTGCTCTGTGACTTAAATAAATTTTTCTCCTTAGCCAGTGGAGCTTGAAGTTCTTACTACCATCTAGTAAAGGACTATGAAGTGGCAGTTTGACAGTGGCATGGGGGATAGCAAGCTTGGGGTGAAATGAGGACAACTATCAAGGGGCACAGAAGCCACAGGTATTTCCTGAAGGTCTACCTAGTGTCAGGACATGAGCCGAATGTGCCATGGCACCTAAGTTGGGTATATGGTCTCGCCTCAGATATGCTAATAGGCTTCTTGATGATGGCAAGTAGGGTAGGAAATCAAGAGTTGTAATGGAGAGAAAATTCATTTTAATATTCATAATGGATCTTGGCTCTTCTATTTTAAAGAACTTAAGATATGGAGGCCATCTTCCTAGGTTTCCTTATAATCTCTAGGTCTTACTAGGAGTTAGGAAAGCAGCTTATCTGACATTTTCCTTATGAAATTATGGAATTAAGAAACAATGTATGGGATAGTCCAAGATTTTTACTGGGGTAGCAGAAAGACAGACATGAGTGGATACTAGAGGTCTGACTCCATTTCCCACTATCCTGAAGCAACAAGTGAGACCTAATCATCTGAAGTTCCTGTCACTATTGCAGGTCTCACTGTTATTTCTGGTTAAGGTTGCTAGAAGGACAAAACCAAGGCATTGGTGGCTTTAATGACCCCAGGAAACTGGAACATACTTTACTCATTTGGTAATAGCTTTCCAGTGTATTTTTAACTACACCAAAATATAGTCCTATTGGTTTCTAGATTCTTCTGTAAAGGTAAAATGGATTCCTCAATCCAACCCTTCCCTGCCCCTAGTCAATGGAAGCTCAGTGTCACAGACCTTACACTGGTTTTCAGAACAGCAGTCTTCTGCGCACCCCCCGCCCCCAGTGTGTTGTCCTGGACCACTCAGAGCTTTTGTTTAACTAGGTTTATATTGGATATACTTGGCTCAGTTCTATTTCTGCAAACCTACGTGATCCAGGCAGCCTTGGCTCACAGCTCAACTTCGCAGGTCAGTTACACAACAAGTAGGAGGAACTTTGATTATACTCAGCTCTGGGAGAAAACATTGTAATAACACAAAGAGCCAAGATGGTGAGCTAATTGCTCTAGAATTGAGCTTAGGCTATCTCGCCAATGTGTCCTTCTCTCCCATAACCATAAGAATGTGAGTCTGACTGTAGGAGAAGGACAAGGGGAGGTTAGGAGACACAACTGGGACCACAGTGAGGAATGGAATCGACTCAGAAGTTGACCTCTCCGCAGCTTTCATTTGTCTTCTCTAGGAAAATGGTGGACGAGTACAGTCTGCTGTGGGAAAGGAGCAAATATTTGGATGGTCTGTAGGGTTAGAGCCAGACAATCCTAAGTTTAGCTTTGGCTCTAAAACTTACTAAGTTGTGCAACTTTGGGCAAATTACATAAGTTTCTTGGGCATTGTTTTCCTCATTTATCAAATGAAAATAAGGATTTTTTAACAGAGAGGGTTATATTGAAGAGTGCAGATCATGTCTGTGAAGTGCCTGCCTAGCTCAGCACCTAGCAGGGAAGGAGCATTAGATTGCTGTTATTAAGATGCCATCTATCTGTGTCTGCTTCAGCGTCTATCCTCAATAAAATCATTTTAAATGTGATGTTCAAAGTATTTGCTTATATCTAATCATGCTCAGTGACTTTCAACTGTGATTGTAGACCAGAATCAATCAGAGTTTTGAAAACTACTTAGACGTGAGCCTCATTCTAGACTAGGCAGGTTAGAAGAGCTGTAAATGGGTATTAGCATGACATTCTGTCTCCCCAGGTGATTCCAGTGTGCAGCTAGAGCTGAGAGCCACTGATCTAGCGTCCATTTCCGCAGGAGTTCCTTCAGGCAGGGAGCAAGCTTTCTTCGTCTTTGCATCTCTATTCCTAGCTCAGTGAATATTTTTGGACCCTCACTCAAAAACTGAGAGAGTTGTCCAAATTGTCATATAGGTTAATAC
>NW_008328086.1:22226-22627 GCF_000622305.1 Nannospalax galili
TTGAAAATAAGTGCTTCTGTTTAACGAAACTAATGTATTGAGACAATATATTATGAAAGCTAACCTCTATTATATATCACTGTAACTATGAAAATGTATATAAATAAATATGCTAAAACTCTTATATGGCCTTGTATGACAGGAAATTCAATGTTAATGTTTTCCATTTTTAAAAATGTATGAGGTCAGCTGGGCATGGTGGCTCACATCTTTAATCCCAGCACTCGGGAGGCAAGAGGCAGGCGGATCTCTGTGAGTTCAAGGTCAGCCTGGTCTACAAAGTGAGTTCCAGGACAGCTGGGGCTACAGGGAGACCCTTTCACAAAAAGACTAAAAAAAAAAGAAAAATATATGGGGTCCTAGAGCTATGGCTCAGTGATGAAGGGTGAGTACTGTTCTTG
>NW_008328087.1:0-111735 GCF_000622305.1 Nannospalax galili
TACTTCCTTATACAGCTTCCCAAAATATTCTTCTTTGATCTGGGGGACTTGATTTGAATCCACTTTGACCTGGGGGGGCTTTAGTTTGATTCCATCATTTGCATTCCTACCATACCCTTCACATTCTCAAATCCAGGATATTTAGACATTGTCATTCAAAAGTTATCTGAGGGGCTAGAGAGATGACTCAGTGATTAAGAACACTGGTTGCTCTTGCAGAGGACCTGGGTTCCATTCCCAGCGCCCACATGGTGGCTAACAACCATCTATAACTCCAATTCCAGGGGATCCAATGCCCTCTTCTGACTTCCACAGGCATTGCATGATACAGGTGCAATTACACAACATGCAGGCAATACACTCATACACATAAAAAATAAATAAAATATTCTAAAACTCATCTTAAAATTCTATAAGATGATAGATAGGATGCCATGTGCAAACTCTGAAAATCCAGAGCTAGACACAGTTTACTGAATATATACATATTGAAGATGATCTTGAAGAATTCAAACACATGCATATTTTAAATAGCAAAAACAATTTATATTTCAGAACTTCTCTACTCCTTTTCCCAATACCTCTTCCTTGATATTTTAAGTTTCTCAGAGAATGACATCTTCATTTAAAGTTGATGTCACAGATTCTTTCTTCTTTCTTGCAAATCAGACTCTTGGGCTATTGCCATACTACACATATAGATTGATGGCATGGTATTTTACAGATACTGAAATTTTTTGATGTATGAATTTGCTGTACAATTTATACAGCCACAATGCTTAGAAGTCAAATTATATCAATCTGGATATCTTAGAAGAAATTACAAATAACCCTAACACTTCCATTTCTACTGAAATGTTTTGGTATCTCTGCTTTTAGATACTGGCTTTAACAATATACAGTAATGAATCCAGCCCTTGTAGCCTCCCTCTGAGTGAAGGTCACTGCTTGAGACTATTGAAGCAAGATTCAAAGTTGAAACTTAGAAATAAAACTTTGATAGTAGATTCCTCAGCATTTTCCTGCTCCCATCTACAAATTTTTCTTAATATAAAGGAGAAATATAGATTCTGGGACAAAGAAGAGTCTCTGATACCGTTCATCCTTCTTCATGTTACTTCCCTAAATAGCTGTTTCTCATAATTGCTACTTATTTTGTTGATATTATCTATTTCATTATAGGTTTATGTCGACATACATAGGATTTTGATCTGCCCAAACACTGGTTAAAATAGAAGGATCTGGATATAGAGTCGAAAGGGATATGTGCTTGCTTGTTTGTTTTAAATTCATATTGAATATACATAAAAAAATATAGAAGCTAAAGAGTTTAACAAAGCAAACACTTAGTAACTGCACCAGGTCTGTGAGTGGAAAGTCCTGGCTCTGGAGGCCCAGAGCACCCCTGGCCCACCTGCTTACCCCAGCCTCCTTCCTTGTGGCTTTGTCACAGTACCTTTATTTTCTCTATAGTTTTACTACCTGTTTCCTTCTGTGAGCTTGAAAGTTATGTACTCTTCCTACTCCAGAAATTGTGCTTACTCATCAGAGTCTAAAGTTTATACAAGTCTTCATTTTCTATTTTGTAATACAAAAGTCTAGGAACACTAAAAAAAAAAAAACAAACAAAAAAAAACTTTTAGCCTTTCCAGCACTTACTTTCACCAAGTGCTTTTTTGAAGAGCTCCATGGACTATTTTGTCCTATACAACTGACACTCACAACACTTTGTCTCTATTTTTGTCACTTTCTTTGCTCCTTATTCTTTTTTGTGTTCCCCGTATTCAATGTGGGGTCACTTTCTTTTTGTCTGCAGTACAACCAGCTTAATGGAAGGAAAGGTCCTTTCCAGCACTTACTTTCACCAAGTGCTTTTTTGAAGAGCTCCATGGACTATTTTGTCCTATACAACTGACACTCACAACACTTTGTCTCTATTTTTGTCACTTTCTTTGCTCCTTATTCTTTTTTGTGTTCCCCGTATTCAATGTGGGGTCACTTTCTTTTTGTCTGCAGTACAACCAGCTTAATGGAAGGAAAGGTCCCCAGTGAATCCCTACATTGGTTGTGTCCTGGGCCTTGAAATCCCTTATCTGTCCAATACATCCAAGGCAAAAAAATAGCTTTGGTACTAGTGTTAGTTACTTTTCTCATTGCTGTAACAAAATACCTGACAAAAACAGCATAAGAAGGCTCACAGTTTGAGAGTATGGCCCATCATGGTGGGGAAGTCATGGCAAAGGAAGGAGCATGAGGCAGCTGGTCACTGCATCTGCAGTCAGGAAGCAGAGAGAGACTGTTAATGGAAAAAATCAAAGACCAACAGCCAAAGTCAGGTGAGGAAAGGAAGCTTAATTTGACACTAGCGGGAATGACTCAGGGATAAAAAGTCAGACCCCTTGTTCAAGTTTTGGAGGGTTTTTATATTCATATGTGAGGAATGTAAGCAAAAGGTGCATAGCACATACATGGTAATTAGGTAAGTAACATATGGCGGCAGAGGTTACAGGAATGTGAAAGCTTTGGAAAACAAAGACTTCGATGGAGGTGGGGGTGGGCTAGACATTCCTGCTCACCTCCTCCACACCTATCTCTTGTCTCAGAGTTTTTCCTGCTCCAAAGTTCTTAATTATCATCACATTGCAAAAGCTTTTAGCATCTGACCTGCGCTTCCCATAATAAGACAAACATGAATGCTCTTGCACAGCTTGTTTTCTCTGTTTATCCAGTCTAGGACTGCAGCCCCTGGGGCGGTACCATCAACACTCACAGTAAACCAGCTCAAGTAAACCTCACCCTCAGTGTGTTTCCATAGTGATTCCAAACCAGGTGAGGTTAACAATGATTAGCTGTCACAGCACTTAAATATTCCTCTAGCCTTTGACTTCATGATGCCTACCCCTCCCCCAACCCCACATCCAAACTGACAGGGCTGAGCTGTCTTCATAACTCTTCACTGTTTCTAAGGTGGTTTATCAAGGGTTGTTTTCAGTTAGAGCTTGTGGTCCACATAACCCAACCTACCTCACCTGCCTTCTAGGAAAAGACTATTCCATGTTTATTGTGTGAGATTGTATATGTGTGTGTTTAGCAGTTGTATTTGTCCTTAAGAAATTCAGAAACTTAAAAGGACTGAGTGATTAAAGAGAACATAGGACTTTGAGTTTGTATTAAAGAGGGTTTTTGTATGAAATTGTTCTAAGAGGTTAGCAATCATATAGGACAGTGACTTGGTATAGACTTTCAGAGTGTCAAAAATCTTTTGACATTGTGACTTGATGTTGTCATCTGCATGTGTTGAGTCACATTCATAGCCATCCTGGCATGCATGCAGTCCATGAGGCCCCAGGTTGGACATGTTTGATAGAACACCTCTGATCGGTCATTAGCATTATGAACTTGAAAAGCCCACCAAGGAATGATATTTGTTCTTTCTTAGAGGGTTAGCCAATTTCTTGGTCAGTAAGTTTCATCTTGGCTTTGAAAAAAAAAAAGAGCCTCTAAAGGAAACTACTCTTATCTGGCTTCCTAGTTGGTCCAGTCTGGTGCTGAGCAACCCTGTGGTGGCCGATGTCCAGCATCTTCAAGGGTGGTTCTAAGTGCAGCTGGCTCTGATTCAGACTGGAGAGGCCACATTAGTAGGCAGCATCTTCTCTTTTGTCCTGATCCTTAACACTCCAACGTGTGTCTGTGACCATGAAGTGGATTCGTGCCTCTGGCTATAGCTTAGGATATGTCATCAGGGAGGTTTTGGTCCCTTGTGGGTCCTTTGGCCTCCCCGTAATGTCACGTTTTGACCAGATGGTGTTGGATCAAGATTTTCAAACTTTAAATTCCAAATGTCATGGCTGGGGAGATAGCTTAGTCAGTAAAGTACTTGCCTTGCAAACATAAGAACCTGAGTTTTATCTCCAGAACCCACATAAAAAAATTGGGCATAGTGGCATGAGTTTGTAATCCCAGTTCTAGGGAGGCAGAGACAGGTGGATCCCTGGGGCTTGCTGACCATCCAGACTATAATACTTGGCAAGTTCCAGACCACTGAGAGACCTTGTCTCAAAAAACAAACAACAACAAAGCTCCAAGGTGGATGATGTCTGAGGAATGATGGCCGAGACAGTCCTCTCAACTCCACACATGTACGCACATACATGAATACACCTATATACACAAATGCACATATAAACTACAAATGTCAACCATGAATTTGTGACTGATGGGTTCTCAGATTCTACATTTGGTTGAAGACCTCTGAAACTGTCATCAACATGAGGAAAAACCTGGAAGTCATTCGTTCATTCAGAAGATATTAAATAGACTTCTTTCTAGAAATCACAGTGCTGGGTACTACAGAGTCCCTTTCCTCCAAATGTTTATAGTCTGTACCTAAGCAAAGAGCACATGTATAGTCACCTAGTTAGAGAAACTGAGATTTTGAGGAATCACTGAGGGTGGTTGGGAGAGTGGCCTGGCTGTAATGTTGTGTAATGTTGGCCACCCCACTGCATGTGGGGTTTGATATGACCAAGGTAGCTGACTGGTATCTCTTCCCTCCTTAGGACCTCAGTGTGCACCCCTTCATATCTGGGCTTCTCCCAGCCAGAGGAGGAATGTGCTTTGGTCAGGAAATGGAGTCAGCTGAGCTTTAATGGTTAAGACCCAAAGTGGAACGCACCTGACAGTGGGAACCAGTCCTGCTGCCTGTCCCATTTGTGCAATTCCTGTGATTAATTTATGAGCATCGAAGCAGACCTGATTTCTTGGAAATTGTGTCAGACTGGTTATTGGAATTTGAGTTAATAAAACTTTGGAGGGCAAGATGTATCTCCCTGCCAAGTCTCTCCAGGCTCACTGCCCTCAAGAACTCCTATACAGGCAGGGTCAATGTGTTTATTAATTGAAGACGCCAAGAGATCAGTTAAAACCCTGGTGAACAATACCCAAGGAGTCTTTATTGGAAAACAACTTAGAACTTGATTTGTTTCCTCAACAAGAGCCAAAGTGGACACTTCCAAAGCTTCAAGTTGCCCCCCTTTATCTTGACAAGATACAGGGCTGCTCAGCCAACAGTCCCCCAACTTCCTTGACTCTGAGGACTCCTTCCTAGTTTTGTCGTACACAGAGTTTGCCTGTTTTTGTTTGGCTTTCTACTTGCTTATTTTTCTCCATCCATGTCCTAGTTCTCTGGCTAAGTAATTTGAACCCAGTTAGAGGTGAGTTTTGTGCTCAGCTTGATAGGAAAGCTCAGTGCCCCATGACACATGATGTGCATTACAGCCTTTGTGTCTTTGTGCTGTGGTGTTTGGCTGTGGCGATTGTGTTTGCTGACTGTCATACATACTCTTCATAGATACTCATTGAAATTTTCATTGATGTGAGTACTGAAACAACAGTAGAGAGGCCCCTCTTCTTCCTCCACCTGAGGCCATCAGGAGGCAATGTGTCAGCACACCGAAGCCTTACACCCCATCCAGTCATTTGTTTTTATACACATGCATGGAAGAAAACTGGTACCAAGATAGAGAACATCTGCTATTTTGTTAAAGAGTATCTTGGTCTTTTGCAAAAGAAGGGAAGGAAGGCAGTGTGACATGTTGGACTTTGATAAAGACGGAATAAAAGGCGACTAGGGTCCTAGACAAGAGTTAGAGAGTCAGTTTTGCCTACTCTGCTCCTACCTCAGCATCCCCATGCTTGGTGGTATTGTATGCTTCTGAGGGGCCAGTGCTTAGATGTTAACTTGGTCCATGGGGAGGTAGGCTGCAGCTGGCTGGGATGGCTGGTATCCTGTAATCCCAGAGTGATGGAATTGACCCTACTATAACTTATTGGTTCATCTCATCCTGTTGTTTGTTCTGTTTTTTATAAACCATTTCATTTTTATTTAAGATACTCTGTGGGTTCCATATTGTGAAGAACTTGGATTACAAAAGCATTTGGTCAATTCAAGTCAGAATCAGTCTTAGGGAATTTTCATATTCTATCCTATGTTTCCAGTCTGTATAGGCCATCCCTGTGTTCCAAATGGCTGCTGTTTTCTGATAATTACTTAATAAGACCTCCTTAAGTTCTAGTTTCATATATAAAGATGTTCCATAAACCCCGCTGATCACAGTAGAATAATGAACTTCTTTTATCCTCTGTGAGAACAGAAGTCATTGATATTCAGATAGACACAATCCTTAATAAGAGCACATTCTATAGAAGATGCTGGTTCCCGATGATGAAGCAGACATTCATTTGAGGTCTCATGCTATACATCTGATTGTTCCTCACCTTTCTTTGTCTCTCAGAAGCATAAGGGTGAGGATGTGGGTGACTGTGGGAGATGAGACAGATGCTGCCGCCTAGGTTCTCTGAAGACTTGGAGGTAGAGGTCCATAAGATAGTCAGGTATTGAAGGGCTGCCACTGTACCTGAGCAGCCAAAGTCCAGGTACCTGTGCTCCACAATAAGCCAAAGGTTTGGACACAGATGTCTCCCTGGTGGCCTGTGTGCTACCAGAGCCTAAAGAGGCTTCCCTCAAAATTTTAGTGAGTGCTCAACTGCAGGAAAAAAGAACAAGTGCCTGGGGTGAGTGTCTGGGAACCCTGCAGAGCAGGGAAGATGGATGGCCTCTGGAATCTCTCTTTTTTTTTTTTTTTTTTTTAAACTGAAATGCTTCTTGTAGCTGGCCTTGAACTCTCTGTGTAGCTGAGGATGACCTTGAACTACTGAGCTTCCTGCCTGTACTTTGTATGTGCTGGGATTGCAGGCATATACCATTGTGCCCCGTTTATGTGGTACTGGGGGTCAAATTCAGGGCTTCATCTGTGCAGGGCAAGCACTGTACCAACAGAACTACAGCCACAGCCCGCTTTTTGCTTAGTTTTTTCTTTTGACATCTTATTTACTTCTCTGTGTTTGTGTATGCATGCATGTGCACGCGTGCATATGTGGAGATCGTTGGACAACTTGTGGGAGTCAGTTCTGGCCTTCTACCATGCTGGTCCTGGGGAATGAGTTCAGGTTGTTAGGCTTAGCAGCAGGTACCTTTACCTGCTGAGCCATCTCACTGGCCCATTGCTACTTATTCTTATACATGCATCTGTAAGAATATGTAGAGATGCCTGGTATAGTTCTAGGCATTGGACATGGAGCAGTAAAAAAAGATAGGCAGGAAAACTCCTTTCATAGTGTTTATACCCAGTGGTAAGCAAGCACAAAATGAAATAAGAAAACGATAATTTCATTCTGATGAAGGTTGGCTAAGGAAGGAGGTTGAAGAGTAGCCATTTGTCCTGTCTTAGATTCCCAAATACTGGGCTGCCTCTTTGAGACAGTATCAGTGGCTCAGAGGCCTGCGGTTAGCAGAGGCAGTCACAGGAAAATATGAAGCAGTTCTATCTGACAGAGTTCTCTGAAAGGTGGAAATGTTCCATGTCATCCTGTCCGTTACAGTCACTGCTGGTCACACATAGCTAGTAGGTGGCTGAAGTGGGGCGAGTTCCATGGAGAGTCTGAGTTAAAATGCATGTATACACACACACATACATATGGACATCTATGTGAGGGTACACATACCTGTGTATGTATGTGGAGGCTAGAGGTTGATATCAGGTGTATTCCTCTGTTGTGTAACACCTTAATTTTTGAGACATGGTCTCTCACTAAATGCTGGGCTTATTGATTGGCTAGACTGGCTGGTCAGCAAGCCTTAGGGACTTTCCTGTCTCCTAGCACTAGGATTACAGGCATGCACTGCCACAGCCAGATTTTCACATGGGGCTGGGGATCTGAACTCAGGTTCTTGTGCTTCTTCAGCCAGAACTTTCCACACTGAACCATCTCTCCAGCCTCTGAGTTTAAATTTTTACTTAATATTAATTGGAATTGATACACATCGCTAGCAGGTATTCTACTGAACTGCAGCTTAGGTAGAGAGTAGTTTGTGCAAAGGTTTGAAGATATGGTTGGTCTGCAGTCCCACTGTGAGATCCATGCCTGCTCAGCCTTTAAAGAGGAAATCTATAAAATTTAATGATGTGCCCTGCTTCTGCTTGTGAGTCTTGGAGAGACTACAGAGGAATGAGACTTAGCCAGATGGGAATCAAATGCCCTATTCAATGAAGACTGATTTCCCTCCCTAGGATGGGAGGGCTCGTGCTGCATTGTCTGCCTCACCACTTTGACTGGTTTCCTCTGCTAGTGACTCTGGCAGGCCTTTGTCTCTGCAGAATACAACCTTTCCAGAGGCCAAGCTTATGCATTCTGGGAATGAACCCTGTGCTTGGTTTTTTTTTGTTTGTTTGTTTTTGTTTTGTTTTTTGTTTTTTTAAATTGCATTTTCTTGTACCATGGTAGAACACACTGGTTCTTGTGCCCAAACTCTGCCAGTGCATTTCAAGGACACTCATGTATGCACCTGCAGCTTCCCATCCATCCCATGGGCCTGAGACTCACTTTTTTCTGGAGTAACCCCACTCCCCATTGATAAAAATGACACCATTAACCCTGATTTTAAAGAGAAACTGGTGTTTAAAGATAGTTTAACGTTGAATACTGCTTTGTGTTGAAGAGGTTAAGGAAGAAGAGGAGAGGAGAGGAGATGAAAGAAGGGCTCTGTGCTTCTTGGCCAACCATTGGGCTATTCTAGTTAGCCACTGGCTTATCCCAGTGATGGGGAAAGAGGGAAGGGCTGTGGAGGGCACCAGCTCTGTGCATCTAGCATTGATGGAGATTCTGTAAGATTCAACAAGCTTTCCAAGAGAAAACAGACGAGGGAGGCAATCCTGGCATAGTGTACTGAGGATGAAAGGAGGCCACGCTACAGAGCCTCTAATCCTGGCCTGGCCTAGATTCTTCTTTGGTTACTATTCCTTTTGTACTTACATAATCAGAAGAAAAAAGTTACCTAGTATTGCCCTGACAGTTATCTCAAACTGAGCTAAGGGATCTAATATTAAATAGGAGGCCATAGGGCTAAGCTTCTTACCATGGGTTGAGTGTTACCCTGCCCCTGCCTTTTCCTCTTGGTCCTAAGTGATTATTGAAATGGATCCAGTGATGATAGTGGTTCTGTGGGGGTATGGGAGCGCAAGGGGAGAATGTAGAAAGAGTAGCTTGTGCAAAGGTCTGTAGATATCAAGCTTAGCATGTACCAAGATACGATGACCCTGATCCCTCTGGTGAAGTCTGAGGTTATAACCACATGCTGACATCTTCTACCTCCTTTTGCAGAGCATATTCCTGAATCATTAGTATGAAAACCACCTGAATCACATGCTTTGGCCTTCATGTGAAGACCAATGTGTCAATGTCTGACTTGGACTCTTATTTCTACATATGCCTTGCCCTTAGCTTTTAGTGTGCAGCTCTTTAGAAGTCCCAGCTGTAGGAAAGGGACTAGGTTAAGCAACTTCATCTGGAGGTTCATCTGAAGGTTTCATAAGCTAGATGGGGCAGGGCAGTATTACCCCATCTAAATCATTTTATCTCATAAAAATCTCTTGTCCCAGCACTCAGGAGGCAGAGGCAGGCAGATTTCTGTGAGATCAAGGCCAGGCTGGTCTACATAGTGAGTTCCAGGACAACTGGGGCTACAGGAAGACCCTGCCTCAAAAAAAATCTTTTAATTGGAAAAAGATATATTTATTAAGGAAAAGCTGGAAGTTTTACAGCAGGAGAAAGGAGAGAGGAATTACCTAAAAGCCTACCATTTAAACATGGCTGTCCCTTTGGTATCTTTTCTAAAATTTCTTTCCGACAAAGGATTATTTTGTCTTCTACACTTCTCTCCTCTCTCTCTCTCTCTCTCTCTCTCTCTCTCTCTCTCTCTCGTTATTTCATCATATACATGTATATATAAAATCTATAATTTTGTGTGCCAGGCTTTAACATGTAAAGGAGTAAGAGGACAGTAAGCATCACTTTTTAATATCTGCATGGTATATCCTTAAATTCCTGTGGACTTGACACTGGATGTCTTGAACCACAGGAACTTGTAACTTGCTGGGATCACATAGTGAGTGGATGAGAAAGCCAGCCCAGCCCGTATCTTGTACCACCAAAGTCATCATCTATTATTATATTATATTCTCAACCTTCTCCTGTCTTTGTCTTCTATCTGTGGGCTCTAGATCTCTGCCAGCCTCATCCCTTGCTCTGTTGGTACATTTAATACCCTCTCCTACTTGTACTGAATATCATTATAAGACCCACTGCAAGATGTGTCTCCAGGGCTGAAGGCAAAATTACCCCCTTCCATCATGGAAGCAGGGGAGACCTATAGCATCATAGTAAATAACAGTATTCATTTGGGCCAGATGGCTGGGGATGTAGCTTGGTGGTAGAGCACTTGCTTAGCATGCCCAGGGCCTATGCATTAGTATCATACAAACAAGGCAAGACAAGACAAAACAAAGCAAAATTCTCATCCACTTGGCCAGACATACCACCTGCTTCTCAGTCCAAGTTTTACCTCTCCCCTAGCTCTGGAGAAGGAACTAGTCAAAGGAATTAGGGACAGGCTTGAATATCCACCCAACAGCCATGGGCCTATGGTGCTGTCTTAACTGCTGCTGTCAGCGTCGCTGGGAGACATGGTCCCTTCAGCTTGGCAAAGCTCTTCCCTTCGGTTCAGGACTGGCTTCATGGTCATGCATTCACAAAAAGGGCCCAAGCTCAGAAGGCCCCTGGGTTTGCTTGGTTCAGCCCTCTGCTGTAGCCATCTTGAACTTCTTAGTAAGTTTCTGAACAGGTGCTCTGCATTTTCATTTTGCACCGGGCCTTGCACGGAGCTGTACCCTCATTGTACTTCGGACACATCTCCATGCAGCAGTTATTTCAGTTGGCTCTATTATTCATGTTTACGCTCACCTTATACTGAGAGGCATTTTAGTGGATGACATGGTCTTCGGAATCAAGCAGACCATGTTTCAAATGACTCTATTCTTGTTTTGGCTCTTCCGATAAGGTAGTCATTGAGGAGTCACTGAAGCCTCAGTGTTCTCCATAAACTGCAAAGAGGGATCTTAGTTTTGTAAGACATGTGAAAACCTAGAGACTATGTGAAGCAGGTAGCGTAATGTTACCTTATTAGTACTCCAACTGCCTGTGGTCCCCCCGCACCCCTCTTACTTTGGAGGCACAGTGCTGGTACTCAGCATTACATTAAACTGAATTTCAGTCTGTGATGCTACCCTGGGGTACCTGAGCCTCTGGGTAACTAGGTTGGTACAATTAGAGAAGCTAATTTTAAGCATGGATTTTTCCCACAATTCACACTCCAGGTCATAGATAGGGCACTTTTTGATAGTCAAGGTCACATTCAGTGCATTGCTATACCACACTTGATACAGAAGATACAGCTCTGACTGTCACAGGTGCTAGGTTGTGTTTGATGCACCTTCTACCATGATCCTGGAGGTGGGCCTAGTTCTTCTCTTCTGGGCTAGCTGGTTCCAGGGCCTTTGCTCTGAATTGCCATACTCAACTACTTACCCCTGGTAGTAATTAGGTAGGAGATGAGTTGTGATTCCCTGTCTGGGGAAATGTATGTTGTGGACTACTTTTCAGTGAAAATCTTATCCTAAGAAAGTCCTGGGCATAATAAATGAAGACCAAGACCTAGGAAAGCTAAAATATGTAATCACTGATTGGTACTGAACCCTATACTTCAGGGAAACCTAGGAGATCAGGGAAGAGATGAGGCTTGAGCAGAAATACAGCTGTGGCCAGGTCGGTTAGTTCCCATAGGCCAGGATCTGGAACTGGCATGTTTAGGTATCTGAGGCTGAGTTAGCATCCTGGAGACAATGGAACCTGGGGCTGCCTGAGCTGTCACTGAATTAGGAAGAGATACCCTTAGGCTCTCTTGGGAGCTCAGTGGGGTAGGTGGGTAATACAAGCTGTTCAGATGGATTTGGCCAGCTTTCACTTCATCTTTTTGGTAGACTTAGAAGCATCATCTAGTCAGTTCACTTCAATCCTGGCAATAAGGAAAGCCCCCTGCTGTTGACACTCCTGTGTGGTACGGTTGGGAGACAGGCTTCATCATGCTCCCTTCCCTCCAAGGGTCTGAGCAGAGAAGGAGAGCTTAGTGTGCCCCGGCCTGCAGGGTGGGAGACGGAGACTCGAACTCCCAGGGACCTGGAATGATGGGACGAGAGACACGAAAAATGACAGCAAGACAAAGAACTCTGATCAAGCTGCCAAAGTTTATTTTTCCACGGGGATTCTTATACGGGCTGAAGCGGGAAGTTAGCTGGGGAAGGGGAAGGGAAGGTGTTGTCTCAATGGGTTAATGAATGTCCCTGGGATGAGGGGACTTGGCGCCATGGTCTGGTTGCAGGCTAAGGAAATTGGTGGTTGTTCAAACTTATCTTAACTCACCGGAAGGGTTGCTTGTCTTAGGGGGCAGGGAGGACTGATCAGCAAGTTCTCTGGAGGCTGCTTGCCCTGAGGGGCAGGGAGGGCTGCCAGGCAGCGTGGTCTCCGACATTAGTGAACACTCATCACTATGCTGTGTATAAGCTCTTTGAGAGATTTCCACATTTCAGAAAGCACACTCCATCAATCACTTTGGGAGGGCACCACACTGAACATCACAGTGCCCCAGAAGGGAAAAGTGAATGATGGTTACCTATTGCACATTTTAACTTTGGAAGTCACATGGAAGTTTACTTTGGTTTGATGGTTTAAATATGAGATTTTCAAAGAGAAATTAAAATTGGCAGGAGAACAGTGGTTCCTGGGAAAAACAGCAAATTTGTAAGTAATTAAACCATAGAAAAAGGCTAAACCCATCCTGTGACTCTAGGGCCTTAGTAACATCTCAGGGAAGGACTTCTTGGGTGTTTAGGAGGTGGAGCTGTATTTTCTGCCAGGGGGGTTGAAGTCCTTAGCCTCAGAGCAGTTTCTCAGCCCTAGCTAGCACTATTGATGTTTTGGGTATCCCAGGTCTCTGCATAGAGGATGACAGTTACCACTTCCCCTGTCCCCAGTTCTGACAAACAACATATGTCTGGTGGTCTCTGTAGGAGGTGACACCACCCCAGCCACTGCCTAGGGCAAAGGAGAACCCATTTTCCTGCTGAAAGATACTGAGTTATGATTTGAAGATGAAACTCTCACTCAATAACCGATAGCACAAAAATTAGCAGAAAAATCCAGGGAGAGCAAGATGCTTGTCTACTGGGAGTCGGTGTATTAGTGCCATTTGACATGGTTGCATCGCTGAAGGTACATGTGGGTATCTTCAGGACCAAACTGTCACGCGTGAATCCAGAATTTAAAAACAAGCAGACAGACAAGCAAAATGAAACCAACACCAACCACCAGCAGCAACAAAAAAACTGGGAAGTGAACCAGGCCAGGAGGCTTTGGAATTTTCTTAAAAATGACCAGCAGGATTAGCCAAGACTGCCTCCTTCAGACGCAGTCTCAGGAGACTGCATAGAGCTGGCCTGGCTGTTGATATGTGAAGAGGCTGAGAACATGTGAGGTAAACATCGACTGATATTGTTTGCCATTTACACTCAGCGTGTGTAATGCGGCAGGAATGGCTCCCGGCGGCATGTGACTCTCCTTGCAGACGGTAGGCAGTGCCTGGGACCGCTCTTTCTCTTTTGCTGGTTCGCTTGCTCACATCCCACCCACCCCCCTCCTCTGCCCCTTCCCAGACTCTTGAGAGTTTAACCGGAGGCCTGTCATGATTGGCATGCAGAAAGCTTGTAGAATGTTTGTTGGAATTATCTAGGGAGGTACATGCGCCACACGCAAAATGACTCCCGGCTTCGGTGGCCACAGGTCAGCCCTTCATGCCAGGTGTCCTGGTCTGTTTCAGAAAGGTAAGACTGCATGACATGATGCTACCTTTCCCCAGTCCAAGGGGGACAGCTTTCTTTCTATTCCTTAGTCAAGACGGCACCTCTGACCATGTTCTTGGCGCTAAGCATTTGTGCATGAGTATGCGATTTGTCCGCATCTCCACCCCTTCCTGTTTAAAAGAATTTTAATAAGTGATTCCCAACGGCAGTTTAACATGTGACCTAAAACAGCACCTCATGACCCCAGTGAAATGAGCGATCCCAGTGTCGGTAAGTCTACACGCTCTTTTTATGCCAGTTACCAAACCCTTGTGTAAAGGAAAGTCGTGCAGCCACTGGAAAACAGATTGCGTTCTCACTGGATATGAGAGACCAAAAGGGGATGTATTCAGAACTCCCAAACCTTAGGAACACCAGGGGTCTCTTCAAGTTGAGGTGCTTGGGACTGAGTGATGGCATTTGCCAGTGATGGAAAAATGAATGTAAAGGTATTTGAAATGTCTGGGATCAGTTGAGTGCAGACTCAGACCCATGCTTACCGGCCGGGAGTTCCATGGTGGCAATTTAGAAGTAAGGGATACTTCGCCAAGAGAAAACTCAGCTTACACCGCTGAAGTTGGCCAGAACAGGAGTTTCAGTGACCCTAAAGGAAAGTTAAAATCTTGAAACAAAACAATGTTAAAAGTCTCCAAATAAACAAGTAGGTGTCTAAATGCCAGTACTGAGTTTTGAAGACACATTTGGCCACAGGCGTGATGATCTGTTAGGCTCCAGCTCACCCAACCATGACTCACCTCATTTTTTTATCTGATGTAATTAAAAGAAGCTTCAACACACACAGTGGAGGGATACTGATTTCTTGCTTCCATGTTTGTAAAAGCTAGACCCCACTCATAAACTGGCATGTATGATGGATCTTCTATCATGCGAGTGCTTTTTAGCCTTAAAAAAGTCCGTTATTTAGAGTTGTTATTGGTTTCTGCCTTAAATGCATCCAAATCTTGTTTTCTCCTTCTTCCTTTGATATTGTTTTCTTTTTCCCACATTTTGCAAAGATGTCAGAAAGCTAAAGGGAAGAGAGTTGGTATTTTCACACACTTGCCCTTCTCCCTCATGCATATGCCAACAGCTGCTATGTATGATTTTGTGGAATTTGATATTTTGAACAAAATGACTTCCTTACTTTCCATAGTAATATAATAATCAATTTCACCATAGAGGACTGTGTACATGTCAAGCCTTGGCTGCTCCTAATTAGCAATGCGTGGGACGGTGGGGGGAAAATGCTGGAGGGCAGCTTCAAGTGAAAAAAGCCAGCCTTCAAGTTTTAACCCTGAGGGTCTCAGCCGAGGGGATTCTCAATCTGCTTGGATCTTAAGCTGCAGGTTTAGTTTGTGGTGTTTTGAGAAAATATCTCAAACAGCACGTGTGAATGTAACGGAGATGGCCTGTCCCTCCAACTGTTCCTGCTTTGCTTTTTATCTGCACTCTGCAGCAACTTTCGTATGGCCACAGCTCTGTATAAGAAGATAGAGGCCAATGCTAGAAGTGACCTGCTGTGTGGTGTTCTGGGCCTTAGGAGGCACCAAGGTTTTGTGGGCTATAGTCAGAAAGTCACCACAAACTCCCATTCAGTGTGGGAAACATATTTTCTCAATAAATAGCTGTATCATTTATTGATATATCGAGTTCCAACCCTAATATTCTCATTGAATCTAAAGAATTTAAAGGAATCAAACTACACATAGCCCTGATAAATACCTTGTACTTCCTGATGAAACAGCCTATTCTGCTAAGAACTGTGTTCCCTTGTTCTTAGAGATGGCTATAAATTCAAGCCAGTTGGGCAAGTGTTTGTTCAGTACCTCTAATCTGCACCATGCTGAGCAAGGCAGACAGTTGGGAGTTTAGGAGATTTGGGGATGTGGAAGATGTTTTTAAGACACTCAGGATTTAGAAGGCAAAAATCCTTTCCCCCAGCAAGCAAACTTCACCTGGTTTTCTGTAGCAGAAGCTGTATATATGTTCTTCAGAGGATGACCGCAGACACAGACACAGACACACACACACACACACACACACACACACACACAGAGAGAGAGAGAGAGACAGACAGAGATAGAGAGACAGAGAGACAGAGAGAGAGAGAGAGAGACAGAGAGGTTTTATTGAACTTCTTGAAAGGTATGTCAATGTAGCTAGGAGATATTGTTTGATTACTTGCTCTGAGGGTGACCCTCAGTGGACTTGGGAAATTTTTCAGCATTTATTCTTCAAGGTAATTTAAGATAAATGTCCATGCTCTTTGGAGTGACACAGATGGCTTATGAGACCCAAAGTAATAAAAAGCAGATTGATTCTCCTCTTTTGTAGATTGGAGATCCTCAGCCTTTACTTCATGGTAGTTCTCCTGGGGAGCTGTTTATACCCTGATGCCTGGGTCTCAGGAGAATCAGAACCTTTGGAGATGGGACCCAAGCTTTGGGATTTTAAAGAGCTCCCTGATTCCAACTTCCAGAGTTCTGCCAGTTTGAGATTTAGTGACATGACAAATTTACTCCAAAACCTCTTTTTTTTTTGGTCATTTTTTTTGAGGCAAGGTCTTACTATGTAGCTCAGGCTGGCCTGGAACTCTTTACATAGCCCAGGTTAGCCTCAAGCTTATGTTCCTCTGCTTTAGCTTTCTGAGTGCTGGGACCAGAGCCTGTATCATCATGCGGGGCCTGTTTGTTTGATTTTTCAGACTAGTTCTTCTTAGGGTAACTATGGAAATATATATATATATATGTATATACATGCATACATATACATATATATGTATATATAAAAGAATATATATATATATATATATAAATGCTGGTGGTGTTCAACTGAAGAGGTGATTCACTCTGTTCTCTGCATTCAGTGTGAATGGATCTATGGTTTTCTCCTGTGCAACAAAACTAATCATGTAATGCTGAGACAATCACTCAACTAAGGTTTTCTGACCCTTGAGTGTTTTTATTCCAGGAGGCCAGGGATTGACAATGTTGCTGAGTCCAATAAGGAAGGTTACTATAAGATTAAGTACATGTGCCCCTTGATATTATTTTGCAGTGTCCAAAACCCTATAGAAAGGAAAACTTTCTCTTAGTGTACTGAGTGTATAGTGGATTTGGAAATGGTTCGTTAAAAATATAGGTAACTAAATTCCTCATCCCTTACCATGGATTCTTAGACTTAAAAAACATTTCTAAGATATTTAAGTTTAGTGTTCTCCAAACACAGCATCAGCATCACCTGAACTTGCTAGAAATGCAGACCCTCTGACCTGCCTCAACCCCCAAGAGTCTGGACATGCATTCAACATCTCTAAGTTCTCCTGGTACCTGAGAACCACCACTGTCATGTCCCTCTGTCCATTTATAACCATACAGTTCAGTTACATGGAGGTTGAGTGCTTCTTCCCCAAACCACCCAGGACTAATGGGAAAATAGGGGCCAGAAACTAAACTCTCTCTGTCCCAAAATCATTCCAGTACCATGCACCTGTGTACCAGGGTCATCCTAACATTTCCAAGTGTCATGAATGACTGCTTTAGGAAAACACCATCCTAAAACCATAGGTATAAAGAAACCTTAGATGTAGTCTCATCCGACTCTCTCATTTTACAGACAAGAAAAGCAAGACCTACATCAATAAGAATGAACTTAATAAGATGTGCAGTTATCAGTGCTACAACCTGCATAATAGCAGGTCTATTTATATCCAAAACAGTCACCCCCTTCATTAAACCTGTCCCACCGCTTCAGCTTCACATAGATTCCTACCTAGTTCTTAGCTTTAAGAACACAGTTAAAGCACATCAGTTAAAATTCCCATATTAATATGGTAGCTCTTCGAAAAGATCAGCTAGTTTGAGAATTTTAAAAAACTAACTTGGGGCTGGAGAGATAGTTCAGTGGTTAAGAGCACTGACTGCTCTTGCAGAGGACCCAGGTTCCATTCCCAAGCACCCACATGGCACCTAACAACCATCTGTAACTCCAGTTCCAGGGGATCCAATGCCTTCTTCTGAGCTCCATGGTCATTTCATGACACAGGTGCACTTATACACATTCAGGCAATACACTCAAACACACAAAATAAAAATAAAAAATAAAAATATTTTTAAAATATCTAAAATTTTGTTTTGGTTTAAAATGGACTTGAACTTCATAATTATCTTGTACATTTATCCCTCCCTCAAAGAAAAACAAAACAAAAAAAAACAAAAAACCAAAAAAAAAAAAAAAACACCTCAGCAATGCACTGTGCTGAAAAGAAAGCCCAGAGAACATAGAGACCTTCCTGGATCACATAATTCATCTCCAAATCATGTAGATTACACACATCTCAGACCGCACACTGAAGTGGCATTTTCTTCAGATTTAGTTAAAAGGCAAATTTGACAACAAGCCATTTGTTGAATATTTTAGAATGTTATACTTGCTGTGGTTGGTAGTATTTACATAATTTTGACAGTGTTCAAAGACTGAATCTAATCCAAATTCTCTTCAGAGCTTCATCTTTCGAAGCGTTGTAGCAACACATATATGGGCCATTTAGCCAGGAAACCAAATTGAGAATGCGATACACAAAATTATTGTCTGCATATGCACATACAGGGAGCAGTTTGTACATGAACAGAAACGCTAATTGGTTCTGCATATTTGCCAGGTAACCAGACGCTGTGACATGGAATGGGACCTGTAGTTTCTGTTTTCGAATGATCATGGGGTAATGGAGAAGTTGTTCAGTTATTGAGAGGGTGGCATACGCGGTAAGAGAGTGGAGCTGAGAGTGGCAGAGCCTTCTGGGGGCTGGGAAAGAGAAGCAGCCTTCCTGGATGAGCTGCATTTTGAAGAATGGTGCTTCTCTAGGTGAAAGTGTCACAGGGAGACAGACCAGAACACAGAGGCACAATACTTGAGAATATATTGATTTCCTCCAGGGCAGTACTACCCTGACATTTCATTCATACATATAAACTTTAGCAATTTGGCTTCTTAGAGAACTTTGCATTGGACTTTTTTTTCCGGAACTGAGGACCGAACCTAAGGCCTTGTGTTTGCTAGGCAAGCACTCTACCATGGAGCTAAATCCCCAACCCTAGACTTTTAAAGTATATAATTCAAATTGTTTTTCCATCTCCAAATTCTCAAATGCCCCCCCCCCGCCCCCGGAAAGCGTCTCAGTTGAGTGATCACTGTATCTTATGTTACTGAGAAAATGGAAAAATCCCCCAAAGGTCAAACCAGCTTCCTAGATTTTAACCTTCATAAAATAAGTAAAACTCTGTCCGATGTGGATCTTCTGAAGAGCTGTGTATCAGACAAAACAACTCTAGCCCCAAATGGATCCAAGCTCATTTCACTCTGAAAGCCCTGAGTCAGACTAGAAACGTCTTCATGGAACAGAGGATTATATAACGAGACACTTGGGTATTTCATTCGCTAAATCTTTACCAATAGAGTTAAGAGAGCTGTGCTCAATGGCTTCCTCAATATAAGAGGGGTACATGAAATTCAGTCAATTTCACACTGGCTGGCCTGCAATGCAGTCATCTGAACTAAATCTTGTACGTATGTCTTAATGGTTTCTTTAAAAGTATTCCTGAGAGCTTAGCATCAGCCTAGTTTCTGAGAATAATAATAAGCATAGTTATGGTTATCATCGTGCCTCACAGAGCACCTGCATGTCCGCTTTGATCTTTACGGCAGTCCTGGACCACAGCAAGCGGGGCATTATTGTCTCTCCGTGACAGATGAGGAAGTTGAACTGCACAGTCATCAGATTTCAAAGGTGGAAGGGAGCTCAGAGGTCCTTTCATCCAGTTTTCTCTTCAAAAAAAAAAAAAAAATTCCTGGGATACAGGGAAGAAGACTGACCTACAGTCCCATACAGAGTAATCTTAGCCTTAGGACCCAACCTGAAGCTCCTGATTTTGCTAAATTTTCACTCCATCATGCTGCGTTTAATCTTGAAAGAAACTTAGGAGAATATGTATTTATTTCTTCTGGAGAAACTTTGTTGAAATTAGCCCTATATGCTGTTTTATGAACACATACATGTAGAAGACTCATGTTTTTCATATGTAGATAGATTCTAACATAGATAGATTGGTAAACACAAACCACCCATAGGTGGCTTTGGGGAGATGAGGGTGGAATTGGACTGGGAAACATCTCAAAGAGGATGTCAACTTTGTACACCCACCCACCAACACACACACACACACACACACACACACACACACACCACGTTTGTGGAATTAGACAGGATCTTACTATGCAGCCCAGGTTGGCCTCAGACTGTCCATCTTCCTGCCTTAGCCTCCTACGTATTGAGATAACAGGTATGTGCTGCCATATCTCTTTCATAAAGAATTATATGAGTCAGAAATGACCATTATTTAGGGCATGGCAATGAGTTTGTGGAATTTGTTATGCTCTTGTTACTGTTATATTTTTAAAATTCACAAATAAGAATATGAAATAAATAAGTTTATTCCTCTAATATCAAAGTTTTATAAAATAAAAAATATTTTAAAAGAAAGAAAAATGGACAGCTGGGGATGTAGCTAAGAGCACATGTCTAGCAGGCATAAGGCCCTGGGTTCCATCCCTAGCACTGCAAAAAAAAAAAGTTTTTAAAAAAGAAAATTATATGGTATAAAGGAAGAAAAAGAAAACTAGTATATTATTCTTAGCGGGGAAGTTGACCTGAATTCTCCCTTTAATTATGTCTAGTCTGCAGCCCCACAGAGGCTGCGTGCATCCCAGGATAGCTATGGTTTTGAGTGTGGCCTGACAGTGTCATGTCACAATGTCAAAAAGTTGGACACCCTTGGAAGTCTTTTTGGTACGGCACTGGGGAGAGGGCCTGTGTGCTATTTTATCTGCAATTGTGGCTTTATCACTTCTCCTTTGGACATGCTGGGTCCTTCTAATAACTCTGGGAGGAAAGGCAGCCCCACCCCTGTCCGTTATAAAACCACTAGCTGCTCCTTTGTGAGAATTGCACGCTGCCTGATAAGAGTGATCCAGAGTACAGGGGACCAAAAGGGTGGAGATTGAATATCAAAGTCACATGCAGGGAAGGAGGGCCAGGAATACAGTTTTAGAAGCTCCCTTTAGCAAATGTGTAAACAGACAAAAAAAGAACATTGTCACTGCGGTTAAAAGACCTTTAGTTAAGACCCTTCCTTATTCAGTGGATGACCTCAGGTGACTCACCCACCTTTCTTGGTCCCAGTCTTTTTGTTTGTTTGTTTTTAAAACAGTCTCACTATATAGCCTAGGTTGGCTTGAAACTCACTATGTGACCCAGAGTTGCCTCAAACTCACAATCCTCCTGCCTCAGCCTCCTGGATGCTGGAATTACAAGTGAGTGCGAACATGTCTTCTTGATGTAAATGGTTACATTTTACTTCACTGCCTTTTGGGTATTCTGGAGATCAGGTAGTTAATGAGGGAGAAACACTAATGAACCCAAGTGAAAAATGCAAAACAAAAGAGGGACGGCAGGATTATTATGGCTGTTATGAATCATCCCAAGAGCTGTCACGGTGATGTGAATCATTCTATGGTAATGTCGTGGCGAAGGCCCAAACATGGGTTAGCAGCATCGACCCAGTAATCTCAAAATTAGTCACAGAGGCCTAGTCAGTGATGATCCAGCAGCACCATTGTTATTCATGAAGAGAGCCTGCAGGCACCTTGTCCCCATAAAGGAGAAGACTCCCCCCTGAATGCTGGTGGATTGTGTCCCACCTTAGCCACCACATTGGCTCTGGGGTTCCAGTCCTGGCTCTTCTATCTAGGCGAAATTTGACTGGGGTTGACTCATACTACGCCAATTTCCCTGGTTTTCACTTTCTCTCCCCTGTCAAATGTGTGGATTGTGCTCACTAGATGATCTCTAAAGTCCCTTCTTACTTTTCCTATCTGTGATAATTAGCTAGAATTTGAAACTTTAGCCCCCATAGTATTGGGATGTCATCACTCGTGTCTTTGTGACCTGGCATTTAGGGACCTACCCCTGTAGTTCATCCAATTTCTGAGAGCATTACAATGGAGTCAAGAATCTTCCCCTTTTATTAAACATGCACTCATTGCATGGTACTATGACATATGTGTGATATTTCAGCAGATGCATACACTGTATACTGATTAAGTCTGGGTTTAGTCTTTCCATCTCCTTTGAATTCCTTTATGTTTGGAGACTTTGGGCTCCTCCTGTATAGTTTATCTTAAACTATATAATAGATAAATTATAAATTATAGTGCTATAGAAAAATAGGAGATGCTTCAGGAATTTATGCGGCATTCTTGCACAGGGGCCATGCTAAGCTTCTCTGTTGCCTTCTAAATTTTATATATGTGCTGCTGTGGAGCCCGGGAGCTTAGCATTTATGATCTATGAGACAGCCTCCAGGAGACAGCAGAAGGGCAGCACCCAGTGAAGACCTGACCCCAGCTTTGCCCATGATTTGATCTGGCCAGGCTGTAAAGTTGTGTCCAAATGTGGAAAGCATCCTCTTGCCTGGCCTTGGGGCCTCTCATCTGGATCACATTTTATATCTTAGCACTAAATAAGAAACGGAAAATTCATTATTCAGTGGAAAGTGAGCTGGGTTGAAATTGGAGTGGATTTAAATTCATGAATTAAATTCATGCTTATTGTGAATGAATTTGGTCTTGTTGGTTGAGGTACCACCACACTCTGACTACGGTGCTTGGCATCTGCTTCTGGGGAGCTGGACATTACCAGGAAAGAGCTTGTGGTTGTGTCGCACATGGTCAGACCACAGAGCTTCAGCTGCCCCCTTGTTATTCCACAGCCCTGCAAACCTGATGCTACCTCATTAAGTTCACCCAGCCGCTGCTGCCAGTCTATCTGCAACTTGACCCCAGCCTACCCCTGCTCCCTCCTCTCTTAGCAGTTTGTTCACTTTTCTTCTTCTCTCCACACTTACATCTCTACATTCTTTGCATCCTTCTCTATCTGTAAGGAAGACTCCTCTGCCTTGGCAGAGTTCCCTGCAGCCTTGTGCTGAGGTTGACAACAATAAGGATTCTACTGCCAATGATACTAGAATGACAAAAAATAATAGCAGTGCGTTAGGAACTGTGCTACATAATTATGCACCCATCATCTCTCAGAACAAGCCTGGAGCTTGGATACATCCATTTCCCCTTTAATGATAAAGACTCCAGGGCTTAGAGAAGATGAATATTGGCCCAGAGCCACTGGCTTATAAGTAGTAAAACTGGAATTCATACTCACTTTGGTACTAACTCTGAAACCTGTGCTCTGTGTCTACACAAAGTCCCTCCTCTCCCAAGGAGATAGGATCACATTACTATGGAAGGTTCTCCATTAATACAATTGAACCAATGAGTTGATACATTTTACCCTGATTCTTAGAGGCAGTGAGATTGTCTAAAGATAAATAAACACCACTTCCCACAGAGAGGACTGTTTTCTAAAAGGAAAGTATGTGTTTAACTCATGTAGAAAATGTCCTCCCCATAAAGTTCTGCAGAATGTTACATCTGTGTGGCACCTGGCAGTTTACAGAGCATCCATACAGCACTTTGTGTCTATGGTCCTTAAATGAGATGAATGTAACCTCTTTTTATAAATGGGAATGCTGCTGGGAGGCTTGAGGCAAAAGGCTCACTAGGAGTTTGAGGTCAGCTTGGTTTACATAGACAGCTCCAACCAGACCTATACTGTGAGATCCTATCTCAGAGAGGTAGGAACTCTTACCTACTATAACATAGCTGACAAGTGGCAAGTTCAGGCTAGAACCCAAGATGCCTGATTCTGACCTCCAACTCATACAGGACAGTCCACTGCTATATATTTCTTGTGTACCCCCACCACTTGCTGAGCCAGAAGACCAAGAACCACTGTGTTTTCAAAGAAGGTCTTTTTTTCTAGAGGGATATGTTACTCAGACTTTTTGCCACTGAGACAAATATCTTAGAAAGCCAGGCATGGTGGTACACATCTTTAATCCCAGCACTTGGGAGGCAGAAGCAAGCAGATCTTTGAGATCAAGACCAGTTTGGTCTACCTGTTGAGTTCCAGACCAGCTGGGGCTATAGAGAGACCTTATCTCAAAAAAATATAGATATATGAGAAAAACAATAATAATAATAATTATTATTAGCTTTAAAATTTTTACAAATTTGGTACAATGCATCTTGATCATATCTAGACCTCCTCCCATATCCAAAACCCTCCTACAAACTCCCACTGGATTTCATGCAGTCTACAGGCTTATCTTGTGTCCCAAATGTCCCTTGATGTGAGTCTATCCACTGTCAACCTATTTAGCATCACTTACTTAAAGAAAACCAACTCTCTCTCCCAGTAGCCATCGTTTGCCAATAGTTCCTCAGCTAAGGTTGGAGTTTCCTTACCCATTTCCCCACCTCTGTGCTGGGGTTTTTGTTTGGTTTGAGCTTTCATGGGTCTTGTGCATTCTGCCACCATTGCTGTAAGTTCGTATGAACAACTTCCCAGCCACCTGAAAAACTCTGTTCTTTGCAGTCATCCACCACCCTTGGCTCTTAACAGTCTTTCTGCCCCCTTTTCCACAATGGCCCCTGAGCCTTGGGTGGCTGAGGTTTGATATAGGTGTCCTACCCAGGGACAAACACTCTGCAGCCTCTTATTCTCTGCACTTTGGCCTGTTGTGGCTTTCTCAAGTAATCACCATCTGTTGCATGAGGAAACTCTTCTAGTGAGAGTTGAAAGACACATTAATATTCCTTCTGCCTCCTGTTCCACTATGTTCCCTGGGCCTTAGGAATAGAGATTGCATAGTAAATGTGTCACTTAGGGTTAAGCATCTTACAGACACTTGTTCTCTGTGTTTGACCAGTTCTGGAATTCTTTAATAGCCCCTATCTGTTGCAAAAAGAAGCTTTTTAAATGATTGGTGAGAGGTACACTTGTCTGTAAATATAAGGATACACATTTAGTGTACAGTAAGATGTGACAAAAGTAGGTTTTTCTCTAAGATCTATGACCTCTCCAGCCACGTGTAGTTGGCTATGGCTACAGTTCCACACATGAGTTCTTTCCCATTGAGTGGGTCTTAGGTCCAATTAGACAGCTGATGATTATCCCTAGGATAAGAGTACCACTACTGCACCAATACAGATAGTTTACTGGGCCAGTCATTGTGTTTATTAGGTTTTACAGCTGGGTGGGACCATTGATTGGTTTTCTTCCTTGGCAGCTTGCATAGTGTCCTCTGATACCATGAGAGCTTGTCTTCTGGAAGGAGGCTAGCCAGTTCCAGCTTGATTGCTATATCTGAAGTCCTCTGTCTGAAGTATGTCCTATCTTCAGCAATAGGATCTTACCTTCATGTTCTGGGAGGCAATCAAGGGCCGTGGTAATAGACTGTGCTATTGGGGGAGTCTCTTGAATTACCCTAACCAACAACTTGAAGGGAGGTTCCTCTTGCTTTGCACTGTTTTTTATTATATAGCCTTTAGCTATACATATGTACTCGTGTGTGTGTGTGTGTGTGTGTGTGTGTGTATGTGTATGTGTGTGAAGGATGTGTATTTGTCAATAGGCTTTTTGAACTAGTATATTTCCCTCCAGTTTATTATTGGGTTTATTATTATTTTTTATTTTGTGTGTATGAGTGTTTTGCCCGCATGTATGTAAGTGCACCCACATTGTACAATTCCTGAAGCTGTCAGAAGAGGGCAGGACATCGAATTCCCCTGGAATGGGACAGTTGTTAGCACCATGTGGGTGCTGGAAATCAAACCCAGGTCCTCTCCACGAGCAGTCAATGTTCTTAACCCCTGAGCAAATCTCTCCAGCCTCCCCCGCTTTTTTTGAGACAGGGTCTCCCTGTAGCCCCAGCTGGCCTGGAACTCAACAGGTAGATCAGGTTGGCCTTGATCTCACAAAGATCCACTTGCGTCTGCCTTCCAAGTGCTAGGAATAAAAGTGTGGCCCCTGACCCAGCAATTAATTACTTTTTATTACACACGTCTGGGGGGATACATGTGCCATGTGTGGAGGTCATAGGACAATTTGTGGGAGTCACTTTTCTCTCTCTACCATGTGGGTTCCAGGGAGCAAACTCAGGTCATCAGACTTTGTGGCAAGTGCCTTTATCTGTTGAGCCGTCTCATTAGCCTGAGAAAAGCAATTTAAATATTTAATTTATTCATTTTTTATGTGCATGAGTATATTGCCTGAATGTTTGTAAGTGCAGCCATGTGATGTAATGCCCATGGAGGTCAGAAGAGGACATCAGATCCCCTGGAACTGGAGTTAGGATAGTTGCTAGCTGCCATGTGGGTGCTGACCTGGGTCCTCTGCAAGAGCAGCCAGTGCTTTTAACCACTGAGCCATCTCTCCAACCCTGAGAAAAGAAATTTAAAGGAGGAAAGATTTATTTGTGCTCATAGTTTTAGCGGTTTCAGCCTGTGCTGGTTGACTGTTGATTCTGGGCCTGTGGTGAGGCAGTACATCATGACAGTGGGAGCATGTTTGGACAAAGCTGCTCAGTTCATGGTGACTGGCAAGTAGACAGTTAGATTGGAGTGGACCAGAGCAAGATTTACCCTTCAGAGACATGCCTCAGTTACCCTCTTCCTCCAACCAGACCCCGCCTCCTAAGAACCCATTCAGCTATGAGCTCATCAATGGATTAATCAATTGCTGGGATTAGTGCCCTCCTGATCCAATTACCTTACAACCGTGCCACCAGCAGGGAACCAAATCTTCAACACGGGAGCCTTTTTGGGGAACACTCTCTATTAGAAACCACAAGACGGAATAACAAATGCTTCACACAAAGTCAGTTCATAGTGCAGCAAAAATGACCTGTCAGCTGTTGAGGGTGTGTCACAGCTTGTTAGAAACTTTGGGAGCCACAAAACTGTATCTCCTGCTCATAGGAGCACCTGTGTGTCCAGAGCAGGCTTCCCAACCCTGCGAAAGGGTGACCCAGCCCACACCCTTGCAGGGTTCTCTCCTCCCAAATCCCATTTGTACTTTGGTTTTATGACCATGGTATGGGACTCATATCCATAGAGTGAGGTATGATCTGTTTCCTGAACCTTCTAGAAGCAGGTCTCTGGTTTGCAGATACTCATACTAAAGTCACTGCACAGGTCTCCTCTACAGTGACCTCCTAGTTCTGACCATTGGTCCTTATAGTGAGTTCATTCCATAGAGGAGACTGGTGGGAATCAACAAGGCTTGAGTTAGTGTAGGCTTTGGAAGGAGCCCAGGTGGATTGAATGCAGATTGTTTAGAAGGTTGACCTTGTAGTGTTGTTGAGATAGGATCTTGTTATGAAGCCCAAGGCTGGCACTGAATTCTTGTGATCCTCCTGCCTCAGTTACACAAGTTCTGGGATAACAGCAGTGTGTCACCATATACAGTTTGTAACGTTTCTTTTCGATTATTTTATTTTTATTTATGTATGCTTGTCTGTGTGTATATGCCACATAAGTGTGGGTGCCCAGAAGAGGCCAGAAGAGGATGGAGGAGCCCCTGGAACTGAAGTTATAGGTGGTTGTGAGCCATTGAATGTGGGTGCTGGTAACGGAACTACAGTCTTTCTGCAAGAGCAGTAAGTGCGCTTACCTGCTGAGTCATCTCTCCAGCCCAACATTATCTTTTTTTTTTTTTTTTTTTTTTTTTTTTTTAACAGAAATACATGTTTTTTTCCAGAGCAGAAAAGTGGCTTTCTCTCTGAGTCATCTCTCCAGCCCAACATTTTTTTTTTTTTTTTTTTTTTTTTTTAGTTTTTTTGATTGACTTATTTTTTTATGTGTATGAGGGCCTTACTTGCATATATGTAAGAATGCCCACAGAGGCCAGAAGCAAGCATCAGGTCCCCTGGAACTGGAATTATAGCCAGTTGTTAGCTACCATGTGGGTACTGGGAACATGCGGGTGCCAGTGCTCTTAACCCCTGAGCATCTCTCCAGCCCACCAACATTACTTTTGATTAAATAAATTAAGGAACTGCTGTGGCTTATGTATGGAAGAGTTCATGGTAGAGCCAGGCAGAGTGGTTCTCCCATGGGGTCTTTAGTTGCTCCCTTCGCACTTGTCTTAAAGCCAGTGTCCACTGGGCTGGCTTTATTCCCAAGCAGTCTCTCCTTAAGTGGTGGCTTAACAGCTAGTTAGCAGTGAATCTCTGTCCTGACAAAATGTCAAGGAGTGCCTCTCTAATCACTGTGGCCAGGGGACTGTGATGCTGTGATGTCCCTGCCTGAGATACTACGAAGGTATTATTGCTTCTGTGTCACAGGTGGGAAAATTCCAAGGCAGATAGAAGCTGGGTTCCTGACCACAGTTCATCCCGTCACACATTGCTGATCCATGTCCACATCTGTCACTGGGTTAGAAAGCCCAGAGCCTTGATGAGTCTTTGTTCAGACTTCAGGGAATGCCTCTGAATTGGTCTGTTCTTTCATTTGTTAAATCTCTTGAAAACGATGGTATGAACCTTATCTGGTCTTGAGCTTACCTCAGTCAGAATGCATCATGCTCTCCCTGGCAATCTCAGAAAGCCTCTTTCTCCATTTTTATGTCCCCATACCTGGAAGCTTTGCATAGCTCATGCTTAGTACATGTGGGTTGAAGGGACACACTTCTAAGGACACATTTGGCCCTTTGATGAAGAGACTATTTCAGAGCAGAGGGTCCTGTGTACATCTTTGACAGTCTCCTTTTGAAACAGGATGGATTGTATAACAAAAATCTTACTGGATTTCCAGCATCCCAACTCACTTCCTCCTCTATCTCTCTTCCTCCTCCTCTTCCTTCTCCTCCCCTCTTCTTTTTTCTCCCCTCCCCTCTCCCTCCTCTCCTCTTTATCTTTTTCTCCCTCCTCTTCCCCCTCCTCTCCCCTCCCCTCATTTTTTTTTTTTTTGTCTTTTTGTGACAGGGTCTCCCTGTAGCTCCAGCAGACCTGTACCTCACCATGTAGACCAGGCTGGCCTTGATCTCACAGAGATCTGTCTTCCACTGCCTCTGGAGTGCTTGGATTAAAGGCATATACCACCACACCCAGCTTTCATTGTTGATTTTTGAGGCAGGGTCTCTGTATGTATCTCTGGCTAGCCTAGGACTCTATGTAGATCAGGCTGGCCTCAAACTTATAGCAATCCCCCTACTTTTGCCTCCTTAATGTTGGAATTACTGACTTGCGTGTACCACCACACCAGGAATCCAACTCATTTCATCTGGCCAAATACTAATATACCACTGCATCTTGCTTAAGACAAAAATCAAAGAGTTTGGTGAACCTCTGTGACTTTAAGGCCAATTTGCTCTACAAAGCAAGTTCTCGGTCAGCCAGGCCTACATAGTGAGACCCTGTCTCAACAAAAACAAAAACAAAACAAGAAAAAGTGAAAAAGTTCAGGCTCGACCATGGGCACCACCACAGCTGTCCTGCTCTCCTGGTGGGACAATAGGTTATGTATCCTTCCCAATGGAATTAACCACAAGAGACAGTTCTCTTCTGTCTCTTTTAAACCTAGCATTTTAAGGGTAGCTAATATGTTTTAGTTTTAAGACTTTTCAGGAACATACTGCTTTAACTCAAAAAAGAAACCTTTCTAAACAGACTAGAATTCTGAGTCTAAATATACACTATGGATTTTTTCGTAACAATTAATGGTTTAGAAATGAAGCCTTAGCCCTAGGACGATGGAGCCTTCCCAAGGCCTTGGAAAATCAGGGTGTGTACAGTCTGCTGTCTTTTTCCTGTGAGTGTGAATGAGGCTCAGGGAGGTTGCCTAATAGATCTGTCACTCTGTGAACTACTAACCTGTTCTTCCACCTTTCCAGATCCCAGGACTACTAGGAGAGCTATAAATAGTACAGCTGCACAGAGTTTTAGGAGAGAAGCTGTATACAGAATCTTGTGCCACCCACTGTCTAGACAAGGGGTATCCTTGCTGCCACTGCCTCTGGAAAACAGAGGAGAGGGGTTCTAGAAAGGACCAGCATCTCTGCATTTTCCCAGTGCTCAGTGAGTGTCTTGCACGTAGAAGCACTCAGTAGCCTTCTGAATGGAGGGGGTCAGTGTAGTGAAGTCACTCAGGGATGAGGTAGATGGTCCTGCAGCTTAGTTGGGCTTTATCAAGCCAAGGCAATTCTCTCAAGCACTGAAAGTTGAGTTGGATGATCTGGGTTTTCACTGCGGTTTTATCACCAACCTTCTATATGGCTTGGGACAAGTGAGTTTCTCTGTGTACTGATGAGGACATTGGATGAATTGACCCCTAAAATTCTGCAATTCTGAACTTTTCCCATTTTCTGCTTTCTAGCTGGGTGTAGAAAGCTGACTTTCAAAGGAAAAGACCTGGGGGTGGGGGCATATTTTATTGTCTACATGGCCTTAGCTTTCCAGGCTCTTCGATTGTCCACTCAGGTGGTCTGTCTCCCCAGGGCCTCTGGCAGGACCAGGACGATAATGGCTTCATGCTCACAATGTTCAGGCAAGTCCCCACCCCCACCTTGGCCTCTTTAAACAAAACCAGGCTTTACATATGAGTGTCGTGGGGAACTGTATTTACTTCCTATTGCTGCAGTAACAAATCACCACAAATTCCATAGCTTAAGGAAAAAAAGATTTATTCTCTTATTTCTGGAAGCCGGAACTGCAAACCATTCTCAGTGTATCTAAAGTCAATGTGTCCATGGGGATATTTTTTTTTTTTTTTCCTGGAGGCTTTTCAGGAACATATGTTCCCTTGCTTTTTAAATTTTCTAGTGGCTGCCTATGTCTTCTTGGCTTACAGCCTCTCCTATTTTCAAAGACAGCAGCGTAGCATCTGTCTTTTCTGATACCTACTTCTATCCCTACATCTTCTCCCTCTGACTCCCATCTTCCTTCCTCCACCTTGTAAGGACTTTTGTGATTATACAAGGCATACTTCCATAATTTCAGAATGATCTTCTTTCAACTCAAAATCCTTAATTTAATGACCATGACAAAATCCTCTTTACCAGGTTCTGATAAACCACCACCCCACCCCAAGTGTGAAGCAGTGTGCTGGAAAAATGCAGGACTCTCTAATACGGCTTACGGCTTTCTTTTTGAGAGCTTGATTTTTTTTTTTTAGACAAATGGGGATAGCAACATTTTAATCTGGCTCTGAAATGTGTTTTGTACTTGGATTTGAGTGTGGGTGTGCCTCATGTTCTGAGGACTCTCTTCAAACAAAACAGTAAAACAACCCATGAAGAAGATGTACTATGAGATCACTGTATGCATCTAAAGGTCTCCCTCTGTCCCTCCCTCCATCCCTCCCTCCCTCTGTCCCTCTCCCTTTGTTTTTTTGTGACAGAAGACTCACGTACTCAGTCTGTCTTCAAATTCACTATGTAGCCAAGGCTAGCCTTGAACTCCTGATCATTCTGCCTCTACCTCTCAAGTACTGAGATTACAGGTATGCACATCACCAAGCCTGGCCAGGTTACTAACTCTTACAGGCCAAGAATTTTAGGGATTTTTTTGTTTTGTTTTTTCATTTAACAAAATAGTCTTGGGACTGGAGAGATGGCTCAGCAGTTAAGAGCTCTGACTGATCTTTCAGAAAACCCAGGTTCAGTTCCCAGCACCCACATGGCAGCTAACAACTGCCAATAACTCCAGTTCCAGGGGATCCAACACCCTTTTCTGACCTCTGCAGGCATTCACACATGTGGTGCACTTACATACATGTAGGCAAAGCACTCATACACATAAAATATAAACTAATTAATTAAAAAGAAATAGTATGCCTTTTTCTCACCTAAGATTTTGGTTTAAAAGATAATCAGTGCTGATGATTCATGGGGTATCACTTCTGCTTAAGGTTGAAGAAATATGGGACAGTAAGAATGATAAGACAGAGCAGAAGTTAGGAAGAGAATCTGGTTCCTGGATGGCAAAGTTCCATAACCAGACCATGGCTGACCTGCAAACATTCTGCATGACTTGGCTTTCCTAGGTGGGGAGATGGCTTTTCCTCACATAGCCTTTCAAAGTCAAAAGAACTCCTACCCCAGCAGAAGCTCCCTCTAGCCTAGTCTAGAACAGAAGTTTAGAACATACAGCTGACTTTTCTAGGAAAAACAAAGCCAACTTTTTCTCTCTTGGTCATGGAAACCACATTGACACCTCATTAACGCCTTGTTAGTAAGAACAGTCTTGAGTGGTGAACAAACCTGGAAGAGCTGGCCTGTGTGGACAGGGTTTTGAGTTAAGCTTAATTACTCTTCTAGAGCTCAGCTACTTAATACTGCACAAGTCAAAATCGTCCATCAGAGGGGATCGTCCCCTTCTTTCAGTTATTCTTGCCTGAGTAGACAGTAGCATTCCCCCCTGCTCTACTGCTGTTACGATTGGTTCTGTGCTGCCCTACGGACCCCAAAGCTTGGCTACAACCAGTACAGCCCCACAGAAAGGGAAAGCTCTATCATACATTAGCCTGTTCTTTCCCCAGATCTCACAATGTGGCCAGCCTGCTTTGCCCTCAGAGCTCAGCATGGCTCCTAAGCAGGTGTGTCAAGAAGAACTTAAGAGTTTTTGATTTCTCACACAAGTGGGAAAGAGTAGTGAAGACGTTTTTTATCTGGCTCTGCAATGTGCTTTGTTCTTGTAAGAGTGGGTTGTGCTTCATGTTCTGGGATCTCACTTCAAACAAAATTAGGCAAACAACTCAGGAGGTTGTACTCAAAGAGGGCTGGGAAACTCCTACTTTAATTGCCAGGTGCTTCTGCTTTTCAAAGCCGGGTTGGATTTTGAATCTCATGAGCTTACCACCCTTTCCTTAGCAACAGCAAGTGTTCAGAAACAGGGTACTAATCCTTCTGAGCTGTAGGTTCTTGCCTTGCAAAACTGGGATGAAAATTACTGATCTCATGTGACCCTTAAGATCACACAGTTAAACACTGGTCACAGGAGCATCATTGCCGTAAACTGAAGCAGTCTATCCCACCCTTTTCCTCCTACCTCTTCCCACCTCCTGCAAGGCAAACAACCTCAAAGGAGCCCCGAAGTTGAAGCAGCCAGAGGGGTGTGATGCCCCACACAATTCCCTGTCTCTTTTTCTCTTCACCCAAATCTCCCTACCAGTCCTCCCTCTCTGCTTCATTGTTGTTGAACCTTTACTGCACAGTGCCTGTGACAGCAGAAACCAAAGTGTCCCAGCTGTGCATTCCCTCTCCTACCTCCCCCTTCATAAGCAGACTGATGATGCAGCCTAGCTGGTCCATAACAATCCAGACTTAAATTTCACAGTCTTGTTTTTCTCACTCAAATGTCCTGGAATTCCAGTTCACCAATATCTCAAACACATTTCCTGATTACACCTGCTTCCCATAAGGAGAACTTAAGACCCAGAAAATATGGTTTACCCAAGAGCCTCGGCTGTGGTAACAGACTCTCTGAGAAAGTCTGTCCTATTTATAGACAATACATTTTCATTTGGTCCAGAAAACATAATAGCCAACCAACACAGATCACAAGAAAACATGACCAGTAGAATTCCTCTGAACCTCTCAAAAGATTCTGGAGACCTGACCAATGCCTACTACTTCAAATTTAGTTTTGTTTTTTTTTTTTCATTTGTAAGATTTTTTTGGTTATTGCATATACTGCTTGGGTGTAAGAGCTGGGTTGTTATTCTTGGATGTGGAATGAGGACAAGGCTGAAAAATGTGCCCGTCATAAATGTGCATACAGTTCGTTCTGAATGCAGATTTGAAACTTTTTTTTTCCTCCAGCATTGGAGCGTATGGATTTTTTCATGCCAGTAAAGTGATTTTTTTTTTGTATTTTGTTTTGTAAATGGTAACTTTACCAAATTCAAGATGGTGTTTATCATTGGCAATGATGGGGTATGGATGGTGGTGGAGAGAGAGATATAAGGGGTGTTATCATGATGGGATGATTTCTATCTTAGATGTAGAGCTGCATAAAAATTTTTAAAATTATTCTTGTGTGTGTGTGTGTGTGTGTGTGTGTGTGTATGTGTGTGTACATACATGCCATGGTGTGTGTATGGAGGGCAGAGGACAACTTGCAGAAGTTTCTTTCTAACATATGGGTCCTGGGGATTGAACTTAGGTTGTCTTGCTTGGTGACAGGTGCATTTACCCAGGGAGCTATCTCATTGGCCCTGGGCACAACTTTTTGAATGAACTTATATGAACTTATATGTTACAATAATGAAGTAAACAGTAATAATAAATGGTTAGTTAATGTTTTGTTATATAGATATATCAAAATTTACTCAGCTAGAGCTGTTTTTAATTTTCAACTATTAAATAATGTCATGGCAACATTTTTAAGTATTAAGTTTGATCTTAGTATAGATTTGCACAATTGAATTATTGAGTGAAAGAATATGATATAATGAATGCATATTCTAGACTTTACCAAAGATGTGTGAGTTTAGACTATAATTGACATCATTTCTGAGACAGGGTCTCCATATGTAATCTGGACTGGCCTGGAACTTGCTATGTAGATCAGACTAGCCTCAAACTTAGGATAATCCTCCTGCCTCAGCCTCTTGGTAGACTGATTGGTAGGATTACAGGTGTGAGCCACACACCTGGCTGACATAGGTTTTTCTACTTGATCTCTCCAATATGCAGAGTCTGTTTTTTTTCATATTGATAATTTCGCTAGGCAAATACTTGTTTCTAATGGTTATTTCTAATTACCGAGGAGTCTGAGAATTTTTTTAATAAGTACTTGTATATAGGTCCTATGAAGGAGGGTCTTGTTTACATAGGAAAAGAGGGCGCTGCTAGGCGGAAACAGACCCTTGCCCCCTCACTGAAACCCAGTGGTACATCTGGATCTCTTGTCTCCCTGCAGTGCCGCCAAGCTCCTGGACAAGAACCCCTTCTCAGTCAGTAACCCGAACCCTCTCCTCCCTTCACCTGCCAGTCTCCAGCTGGCCCAACTACAGGCCCAGCTCACCCTCCACCGGCTGAAGTTAGCACAAACAGCAGTCACTAACAACACTGCAGCCGCCACCGTCCTGAATCAAGTCCTCTCCAAAGTGGCCATGTCCCAACCTCTCTTCAACCAACTGAAGCATCCATCTGTACTCGGCAGCCCCCATGGCCCTACTGGGGTTTCCCAGCATACTGCCACCATACCCAGTGCCCGATTTCCCTCAAATGCCATTACCTTTTCACCCCCCAGCCAGACACGAGGCCCAGGACCTTCTGTGAACCTCCCCAGCCAGCCTGCTAATGCTGTGGTAGTACATCCCTTTGGTGGGGTGATGCCTCAGACCCCCACCCAGCCAGCAGTCATCCTGGGCATTGGGAAGGCGGGGGCTGCACCGGCTACCACGGGATTCTATGAGTATGGTAAAGCCAATCCTGGCCAGGCCTATAGCTCTGAAATGGACAGTCAGCCAGGTTTCCTGCCAGCCTCAGCCTCGGCCTCAGGCAGTGTGACCTATGAAGGCCACTACAGTCACACAGGGCAAGATGGCCAAACTGCCTTTTCTAAAGACTTCTATGGACCCAGTACCCAAGGGTCACATGTAGCAGGTGGATTTCCAGCTGAGCAGACCAGGGGCATGAAAGGGGAAGTCGGGGGACTGCTGCAGGGCACAAACAACCAGTGGGAGAGCCCCTCTGGATTCTCCGGTCAAAGCAAGCCTGATCTTACAGCAGGATCCAACCTGTGGCCTCCACCTCCCAGCCAGCCCTATGAACTATATGACCCCGAGGAGCCCACTTCAGATAGGACCCCTCCTAACTTTGGGGGTCGGCTTAACAACAGCAAGCAGGGGTTCACTGGCTCTCGGCGGCGGGCAAAGGAGGAGCAAGCGATGCTGTCAGTGAGGCCCCTGCAGGTTCATGAGCTCAACGACTTCCATGGCGTGGCCCCACTCCACCTGCCGCACATCTGTAGCATCTGTGACAAGAAGGTATTTGACTTGAAGGTGAGTCACCCAAGACGGGCTGGGAGCCAGAGCTGGACTCAGGATGTTTGTCCTTTACCCCTGCTAGGGTCATGTCACCCAGGTGCATCCCTGTGACTTCAGTGTAAGGAGGAAGTCCTCTGGGTTGGAGGATGGAAGTTTGCCATCAATTCCTTTTATTAAAATCACAGGTAGTAGGACCCAAAGGAATTTCAGAAATTTGTCAGGGTCCTTCCCTTGCTTTAGGGCAAATAAGAGATTTCTTCCTTTATTTACAGCTGAGTAAGCAAGAGGGTAACCCTGCTTCCCACAGGGGGAATTTTCTTCCGTGGAAAGCCTAGAAGCTATAGTTCCTCCAGTACAAATGTTGTACTGAGTTTGAAAGGGGGTAGTGGTGGAATTTTGGATCCCAAGCAAGATGATCATACAATGAAATATTTCAAAGCAATAATAATTGCAATAAGTAATATATTAAACCCTTTCTGTGTGCCAGTGGTTAACTATATGAGATATTGTTTTGTTTTTTTTAAATAATTGTTTGGTTTTTTTTTTCCTTGGGGGGTGTTCTAAACACATACCTTTAATTTTTGTACAGAGATGTTAGAATGTTTCTGTTCTCCTTGAAGCCTGAAGCATAGGGACTGGTTCCTCCTCTCTTCCATGTATCTCCCTGGAGTACCTGGATAACTAATCCTGGTGATCTAATCTTTTTTCCCCAACTTTTACAAAAACTTTATTGAGAATTTCATACATGCATATAAGTGTTTTGATCAAATCCATGTCCACTCCCTCCCCTCCAACATTGCCCCCCTCTGAAGAGGTAAACCTAAAATCTTTTAAGGATTAGATACAAGCTCCCAAATACTTTTGACATTTTAACATTTTGGGCCTTTGGAACAGAAATAAAAAACAATAATTGTTTGTTGTTTTTTGAGGCAATGTCTCATGTAGCTTAGGCTGATCTTGCACTCACTATGTAACTGAGGCTGGCCTTGACCTGACCCTCCTGTCTCTGCTTCCTGGAATGCTGGGATTATAGGCATTGCAGCACCATACCCAGCTAAGGAAAATATGTTATTATCCTCATTTTACAGATGAGAAAATTAGGGCCCAGAGAAATGAGATGATTGGACCAGGCCACCTAACTAGAAAGTGACAGAGTAGTGGTTCAAACATGGGTGTGACCCTCCCTGAGACTGCTATCCCTTTCCCATCTGATTCAAGAATATAATACAGTCCCTCCTTAGTGGGAGTCCCAGCACAGGATATCCTTCACCTCTACTAGGGTCATGTCACCTAAGTGCATTCCTGTGACTCAAATGAGACGCACTTTCCAGTCTCTAGTCTACATGTTGGGGCAGGGCAGTGATGTTAGGAGGTACTGGAGATCTTTGTCTCTCACAGCCTTTTCTGAGACTTCACAACTCATTGTGCATCTTCAGACCAGAGAGAAGTGGGTGGGGTCTCTCTGTGGAGAGGAAGAGTGGGAGGCAGGAGGTGAGTTCAGGGGTCCACTGAGAAGCAAAGAGGAAATCTGACTTTCAGGTCTGGGCACCTGTCCAAGATGGGTGCAGGGTATAAATACAGATAAGGGACTGACAAGAGAGATTGAGAGAAAGCAGTACCTAGGAGAGTGGGTGTAGGGGGCGGAGGGAGCAGGAGATGGAGATGTGGTATCATAGTTGGTCCAACCTGTGGACACCCCATGCATCCTGCCTGGCTGGTGGTAACTGCCTTTGTCCTCTGCCTCCCCATGTACTCAGTTCAACTTGGATCCTTCTCTGTCCTTCTGATCTAGGACTGGGAGCTGCATGTAAAAGGGAAGCTGCATGCCCAGAAATGCCTGCTCTTTTCAGAAAGGTAAGTGTTGGAGAACAGGTCTGTGCATGTGCTTAGCAAGTGTTCAGTGAGCATTGGGAGTTCTCTGTGCTGGGCATAGGGAAACCAGAGAATCAAGGAGGTGAAGAAGTGCTGGTCCTCAAGGAACTTCTGCTTAATGAAGACAATGATTCAGAAATGATGACAGCATTCCTGATGTGAACACTGAATGATGCTAGAAGAGGTGACAGGTGTGCATGTGTGCACATGGGCTCTGAGGTGGTTCCTGCATTACAATAGGGCAGCTGGGCAAGACCTCATTGCAGACACCTTAGGAAGTCGTGGCTGTCTAGGGGAAGCACACTCCTGCTAGATGGAACAGGATTTGAAGGTTTGAAGGCCCTGAAGCTGTTATAGACCTGAGATGCCAGACAACATCCAGTGTGACCAGAACAGAAAGACAAAGTACCAGAACAGAAAGCCAAAGAGGTACCAAAGCCCAGATCCTGAGCCCTGGGCTATTGGGGAGACTTTGAGTTTTGTTGTGTGATTGGAGCTGGTGGGGGCTTGAGCAAAAGAGTCATACATGCAGATCCCACTGAACTACCTGACTACCACACTGAGAACAGGTAAATAGGGTAAAGGCGGGCCTAGAGACTTGTGAGGTGGTGAAGAGGCTGTTTCACCCAAGGATGTAGAACAGACAACTGGGATTCAGTGTTTTGCAATGAACACACTCAAAAGGACTCCTGGTATTATTCACAATAACCAAAAAGTGAAAGCAACTGGGAGGCTCATCAACAGAAGAATGGATAAACAAAATGCGGTCTGTCCACACAATGGAACATTATTACTCAGTCTTAAAAAGGAAGGAAATCCTGACAAATAGTACAATACTCTTGAGCTGTAAAATTCCACTCATATGAGACATTTTAGAGGCTAAACAGGGTGGTTGCCAGCTGCTAGGGTTGGTAACAAGTGGAGAGTCAGTGTTTCATAGACACAGAATTTTAGTTTTGTAAGATGAAGTGTTCTGTGGCTAGATGGTGTGATGGCGACCTAACAATGTGACCATATTAATGCCACTAAACTTTGCTCTTAAAAACAGCTAAGGAAGGAGTTGCAGAGATGGCTCAGCAGTTAAGACCATTTGTTCTTGCAGAGGATTTGGGTTCAGTTCCCAGCACCTACATAACTCTAGTTCCAGGGGATCTGATGCCCTCTTCTGGCCTCTGAGGGCACCTAATGGCAGATGGTGCACATACATACACTCAGACTCATGCACATAAAATAAAGTTTTTTTTTAAAAAAACAGAAAATGGCTAAGATGGTATACTTTATGTCATATATAATTTGCCACAATTAAAAGAATTTTTATAGATGCTTCCGTTTTCTGATTCTCTGTCTTTGTTGTGGCAAAACTCACAATTTTAACCATTTTAAAGCTTACAATTAAACAGCATTTAGTACATTCAAAAATTGTGTGAGTATTGCCTCCATCTACCCATTAAATAGTCTATCCCATTTCTCCTGTCCACAGCCCCAGGAAACTACCAATCTCTGTTGATGGGTTTGCCTCTCTTGGACATTTATTATAAATGGAATCATATAATATATGGCTTTTCATGATATTATATAAGCTGTGGCTTTTTAAAGATTCATGCACATCCTAGCACACATAACCAACCTTTCTATGACTAAATAATATATTAATATATGTATATACAAACACATTTTGCTTATCCATTCATCTTTTTAAAAGATTCATTTTATTTTCTGTGTGTGAGTGTTTTGCCTACATGTATGTAAGTATACCACATCCATGCATTGCCCGGGGAGGCTAGAAGAAGGTATCAGATCTCCTAGAACTGGACTCACAGGTGGTTGCGATCTGCCACATGGGTGCTAGGAACCGAACGCAGGCTCGTTGCAAGAGCAGCCAGTGCTCTTTTGGAGGGTCTATACCTAGAAGTGGAATTTTTGAGTCACATAGTGTTTGTTGTTGTTGAACTTAGTGAGGAACTGATTCTCCCTCTCATCCCCTCTCTAGTGCTGGCCTCCGGTGTATACTTACTTCGACAGAGGGGACACTCTGTGCCTCCCCCAACAGCACAGCTGTTTTTAACCCCTCTGGGAATGAAGGTGAGTAAAGGAACCCTCAGATTGGGGTTTGCAGCAGAAATCAGCTGTCCACAAGTTCATTATATCTTGCCTGTGAGAACCAAGACTTCCCTGATATACGCTTTCTGTACATGTCCAGACAAGCAGATCCCAAGCATTAACATGCATTGGGCCCAGCTATCTGCCCGCCACTGTTCTCTGGGATGTTTCAGACCCTCAGCTGCACCAGTTACAGTGAACCTAGAGCTATAATCATGCCAAACACTAATAAATATGGTAGGAGAAAATTTCCAGTTTCCTCTTCTCATGTGTATCCCAATCATGACTTCTGTGTCTGTGCAGGTGCACATATGTATATGTGTGTGGAGGTCAGAGGTCAATCTGGGGTGTGATCCTCGGGAGTTTTCCACCTTGTTTTTGTTTTTTTTTTTTGTCTTTTTGAGACCGGGTCTCCTTGTAGCCCCAGCTGTCCTGGAACTCACTATATAGACTAGGCTGGCCTCGAACTCACAAAGATCTGCCTGCCTCTTGCCTCCCAAGTGCTGGGATTAAAGGCATGCACCACCACGCCTGGCCCACCTTGTTTTTTGAGATAGGGCCTCCCATTGACTTGGAGCCCACAGATTAGGCTAGGCTAGATGACCAGGAAGCCCCAAGAATCTGCCTGTCATATGCCACCACACCAGTTTTTTCTTAGGGGTTCTGGGGGTCAAACTCAGGGCCTCATGCCTGTAAGGCAAGCAGTTTACCAGCTAAGCTATCTCCTAACCCCCAACCATGACTTTTGACAGTAAAGTTTGTGACTGGGTTTTCACTTGGTGTCATTTTTCATTCAGATTATGCCTCAAGTCTTGGGACATCATTTGCGGCCATTCCAACAAGGGCCTTTGCTCAGTCAAATCCTGCATTTCCTTCAGTTGCCTTGGGGACAAATGTGAGTATGAAAGCCTTTTATCCATTGTCATCATCACCACCAAAGTGTTTACATCATCTGCCATGTCTAGGCCTGGAGGTCCAGAGGAGCTTGGGATGAAACTGAGGCTTTATGTCATTTTGAAAAGCATCTCTAAATAGAGGCCAAGGGATAGTCCAGCCATCCTGTCAGTATTGAAACAAGCTCATTAAAATGCTGCCCTAAGTTCTTTTGTTATTTGTTGAGACAGGGTCTCTCTGTATAGCCCTGGGTGGCTTGGTACTCACTATGTAGTCCAAGCTAGCCTCAAACCCATGGCAATTCTCTTGCTTGAGCCTCTCAAGTGCTGGGATTGTAGTTGTGCATCACTGTGCCTGGGTTTCTGCCATAAATTCTCACAAGCAATGGCATTTATTGACTTCTAGCAATGACACCAATTTAGGGGAGAAATCCCTTGTGCATATGCATATATATATATATAAATATCCAAAATTCACATATATATATTCATATATATATATGTGAATTTTGGATATTTTATTGCAGTGGATTACTTCTTAAGAGACAGTGATTCGGAAGCTTGAGCCACATAGTGAGAGTGACAATAAGAACTAACTGGTTATTAACCCCAGAGGGAGCTGTTTGGTACTGATGTTCATTTGCTCATTCAGTCAGTCAGTCAGTCTGTCAGTCTGTCAGTCGTCAGTGTGTGAGAGTTGCAGGTCAGAGAACAATTTTCAGGAATCAGTTCTCACCTTCCACCTTATTGAAGTAGTCTCTCGTTTCTTCACCATGCTGCGTCCTTCAGGCGAGATAGCTTTTGAGCTTCAGGGACTCTCCTGTCTCTGCCCCCTCTTCTTGCTGTAGGATTTCTGGGATTACAGATGTATGCTACCACATCTGGATTTTTATGTGGATTCCAGGGACTGAGCTCAGGCCATCAGGCTTTCCAAGATAGTGCTTTTTACCCATTGAGCCATTATCTCCCTAGCCCCATATGCTTTTATTTTTTTTTTCTCTATATATAACATGCACTTGAGTATTTCAGTGCCCTAAAGATCCATCCTTCCTTTTTCTACTGACTGTGACACAACCCCCTTTCTCTCCTTGGTTTCCAGTGTTTTCCTGTTATTTTCCTTCTGTATGCAATCTTCTCCGACCAAGAGAAAGGTGGGTGCAAGATGAGGCAGAATCGGCTGTAAAACAAAATGCCTGGCCTAGCTCTGCTAGAGGGCATCTGTTGAGTGTTTCTGCCCCTGCCTGTTTTTCTAATTCGTGCTGGGAACAGCTGCAGCCTCTTTCAAGAGCTCTCCTGGACAGGCCTCTACATGCAGTCCTCTCCAGGTGCTGTTCTTTCCACGTGTGGTGAGCATCCATGCAAAACATTGGAAAAACAGTAGTGAAGTGCAGCTTCTAGATGCTGGGGAGCAAGTGAGGTTCATGGCCAAACAGGAGACCCACTTAGCCCAGGTTTCTGTTTATCCATCGCCTATGTATGTGTGCCGCTGAGTGGGCAAAGTCCTTTAGGAAAGAGTTCCTGTCTGCAAGCTCATGTTTTGGTCAAAGAGAATTCTCCCTCTCAGAGCCATGCCTAGGTCAGTGATAACCTTGGGTCAGTCTCAGGAGGGGAGATGCCTGGCTTCAATTAGGTCTGTCCTTTGTCTTTAAAATCAGACCCCTGGTAATATGACCTCATGTCCTGCTCCTTGGCCCTTGCTGTTTCAAGGCAGCATGGGCCCCTGCTCTAGGGCCCACACTTCAGGCACTAAAGGGAGAAGACTGTGACCAAGCAGAGGAGAAGCTGAGCTGGGTAACAGGTGGTCTGGGGCCAGAGCTTACATATTGACTCCACCTTGGGGTTTGGGTACAAGATAGAGACTTGGCATCACTTGAGCCCCCTATGGGGGAGGCTGGAAGACATAAACAAGTCAGCTCTGGGATCTGTCCAGGGTCTCATCCCTACCTTCCAGTGCAGACCATTGGGCCTATGGCCTTGGAATCAGACCTAAGTTCAAGTCCTGGAGCCTACAACTGTGAGGCCTGAGGCAGGTCACATCACTTCTCTAAGGTTCTGTTCCTTAAATGCCCATCTTGAATGACTCCCCAAGTGATGGCTTTTGAAGGTAGTATAAATGGCTACTTTCCACCTGGCTTCTAACTTACCTTCTTTTATGCCTTGCATCTTGGAATATCACATAGAGCCTTCTGGCATAGTTCCAGAGGCTGAGAGTGAGGCTCAGGATGGACCACAGAGTAGTCTTGTCTTTTTAAAGATCAAATGGACAATATATGTGGTCCTGTACTGAAGAAGTAACAATGGTTATTACTGAGTAACAAGTCCTTCTACCCAGTTTAGCTACCAAAAGTGGTGGGGAAGTTGTTGTGATCAAGACCAGCCATCTTCCAGCCATGTGACTCTGGCTGAGCCTCAGTGCCAGTGTTCCCCTTGCACCAGTCTGTCTACTAGTCATATCTGCTTCTCCCTACATATTTTGTGATTCCCATGAAAGCACCTTAAATCTCATACAAGTTAGGCAAGCACGATACAAGTTAGGCTTTGCATTCATGATGATCTGACATTTCATGTTATTACTCAAAGGCTCTGCATACTGCTTCCCCCAAATACCTAGGGATGGGAAGTTTATATAAAACATGATGTGTTCTACATAGCTAGCATGGAGGCCCCAGACATTATAAGATGATAATAATAACTATAGCCAACATTTCTATTGTGCTTAATGTATCTTAGCCTTTGTGTTATATAAGCCCATTTAGTCCTCCAGACAACCCTACAGGTGGACGTTTTAAAATTTTTTTTGAGATGGGGTCTCCCTGTAGCCCCAGCTGACCAGGAACTCACTATGGAGAACAGGCTGGCCTCGATCTCATAGAGATCCACTTGCCTCTGCCTTCTGAGTGCTGGGATTAAAGGCATGGACCACCGTGCCCGACTATTATTACCTTTCTTATGCAGTTGAGAGACTGAGGCCTTGTCACCCGAGTTCTCTCAGGGTCCCTTGCTCCTGGCACTATTAGACAAACCACATAACACATCTTTATCTGAATTTTTCATAGTTTATATCTTGGGTAGGGGAAATAGAATAACTTACAAAGGCAAACATCCAGCAGCCCGTTCTGCTCTGTGGCTCTGTGGCTCAGTGGCCTGCCGGTGCTCTGCCCACAGTCTCCATTAGCTTTCATCCATGCCTCATGGGCCTGCAGTTTTGCCCCAGGTCAGTAAATACCCCCTCTCCCGTGTTGTCTCCCGCACCTCACCCCACTGCTGCTGCCAAGATGGTGCTGCTCAGCAGCTCCCTCAGTAGCTGACTTTCCACAGCCAATTCTTGGGAGCAGGCCTCACCCTGGAAGGAAAAAATATGCCTCGGGACACAGGCCTAGAGAAACTTGGTACCTTGCCTAAGGCCACAATGCTGCATGTGGTTTAAAGCCCAAGCATCCTGACTCTGGGAGCCTCACTTCTCACCTCCTAGCCATGCAATCCCACTTTGAGGCTCTCGGAGATCCCCTTTTTGCTATGATTCTTCTCCTTTACAGCTTCTCTCCCTTCTCCTCATGCTTACCCCACAAGCTATTCAGGGGGTCTGAGACTACTTTGGGGGTGACAGGTACTTCCCTGGTCTCAGCCATCCATGGAGCAAGCAGAAGAGGTCAGTCATGTAAGATATCCAAATTCTGTACTGAGACATCTCCCAAGATGAACACAAGCATTCAGAGGGACTTCCTATAGACACTGAAGGAGCTTCTTTCGACTGGTTTTATCACTATGTTTTGTGACATTTTGCTGGTTGCAAGAACCTTCTCAAAGATAGCTGGGGGGAGGAGGTCAAGTACAAAGCTGGTCCCAGCCAGTTCCTGCATTACCAGTGCCTTGATCACTTACTTTCATCCTTCTGTCAAATTCTGGTTTCTAGGTAGCCCTTTCTGGCAAACAGCAGGTGTATCTCTTTTGGAAAACCTGAAATGTAAAAATATTGACAATAGAAGCCAAGCTGAGAAATTGATTTGCTATTGAAAACTCCTTAGCAAGGCTCCTGAAGTCTCAGGAGAGTCCTTCAGAACCATCATTCTGCCTCCTGCTTACAAATCCTGACCTCCAAAGATACGCAGACCATCCAAGGAGGGCTACTTTCACCTAAGGAGACTTAGGCAGGCTCTGTAGAGTACCTGGGAGCTACTTTTGCAGAGTATACAATTTTCTGGCCTTTTCTCCTTACAAAATCTATGCTTACTGGGAAAATTCACATTGAACATCCCCCTGGGAGAGCCCATGGGGGTATAATGAATTTTCCTATGTAAGCCAGCTCAAGCTCTTTTTTTCTGAGTCCATTTATGTAGATCTTTTCAGGAACACATTCTGTTGAGCAAAACCAGTCGTAGCCAGGACTCCACCACTGTGAAACCACTATTGTTTATGGAACAGCAAAACAGTTGCTGCTTTGAAATCTTCCTGTATTTAAGCAGGAGAACAAAGCATAAAGGCTGAAGGATTGAGCATGCAAAACATACCAAACCACCACAAAATCTAAAACTACCACAAAACCATCTGCCATCTCTGCAAACCCTTTGGCAACAGCTGGGCTGAATTTAAACTTGCCTGTCTCTGCTAGAGTCGAAGCCTCTCCTCTCCATGTTTATTTTGACAGAGAAGGGACATTGGGTGACAGTTGTATGTCGTATTTGCTAGTGGTGTATGATTTGTGTGTGTCCCCAGCCCCTCCCACACCACCCAGAGTCCCTAGAGATAGGTGTTGCCTTTCACGTAGGCTGAACCATTTGACAAAGCTGAGGCTGCTTCTTCTTGGCTGTCTGAGTCGTCATAAACAGAGTAATCAGGTTTCTGGAAGGGGCTGTTTGTACCTTCTGAGACCGTAAATAGGTTCCTGGCACCTGCTGCAGACATATTTTATCTGTGATTGTCCTTGTAAAATTGTCTTGTAGTTTTCACAGCCACCTTTGACTTTATTCAGTGCCTGCATCACAGATGAGCCTCTGTGGCCTGGGGAGATACATGTCTTTGTAATTTTTTTTTTTTTTTTACCAATACCTTCTACTCCAGGGACTCAGATAAGTAAGGAAACTGAGGCTGAGGAAAATGTAAATGTTTGTGGAGGGTTGAAGTCATAGGTTGTCCCTTGAATGGTTCACAAGCTGAGTAACTTTATCCCTGTAAACTTTAGAGTCGTGGATGTTAAAAGTGAATTGACACTAAGTCAAACCTAGGGCGCTCAATAAAATATTTAGGAATACCACAGAAGTAGCACCTGTATTCATCCCCCACATTAATCCAAGATACATAGCTAAGGTATCCACACCCATTTCTATCTCCATGTTTGGTTCAGAATCACTGTCATGAGGAGTAAATGTTTGCCCCTCTCTCTCCCCTTATATGCATTTAACACACAACCAGCAGAGGCCCATGTTAGGTTTATGGGATGCAGAATACAGGAACACTAGGAGAGGAAAAAGGAGACCATACCTGACCTCAGACAAGACTGAGTTTATCAAAGTTCCTCAGTGGGGGACAGCAGCCTTCCTGCAAGCTGGACTTGACTGCTGCCCCAGGGGAGGCACTGATGGGGCTTATATAGGATATAGCTGTGGCTGGCTATGTACAGACGGGGGGCACTCTTGAGATGTTTATGGCCCCATATGGCCCCCTTCTTCTTGGTACCATTTGTTCTGGTTTATCTTGAGAGACAGAGGGTTTATGATCTCTTCTTGGGATCATTTGCTCAAGGAGGCAAGCTGTCTTGGGAAACAGTCAGTCTCAACAAACAGTCCTCCCAGGAGGGAGGAAAAGTGGCTGATTGATAATGCTGGCTTTCTGCACCTGGGGCATTCTGTCAGCCCATAGACTCTGCCATTTGAATTTAGGTCACCCAAAGACATTAATTGGAGTACAGAAATTTGAAGATGGAAGTTATAATCTGTAGTTGCAGAAAGCATACCCAGAGGCTTTGGTCACCCTACAGGCCTCAGCCCAGGCCACATTCTTATTATAATTCTCAGTTCTTTGACCTGCTCCTCTTCTTTGAACTCCTGCACAGAGCTTGTTTCTACCTGCACCAAAGGGCATTGAAAGGTCTCCGATCTTTCAGAGACAGGTCTGTTTGCTGTTTCCACATTTCCACCCAGCTATAAAAGACTTGTGAGTGAGATGAGGAGTCTGGGACCAGGCTGTCTGAACCATTAGAAGCAGTGTCTGGTATTGAAGAGTAGCCCCAGCATGTAAGAATACGCAGCTCAAGCTCTGATCCCATGTGGGGGCATTCGAGGTTAGTGCCTCCTCTAGCTGGGAGAGGGTGATTGTCTCTTTAGATTGGTAATTAGGGCTTTGGTTACAGCCCTGACACCTTAGCTCTTTTAGAGATCTGACCTTGGGCTGGAAAGTCTCAAGTGCACCTGTCACATGTGTGCCTCCTGGGAGCTCAGCAGAGCAGCCTCGTGGGTGGGTGTGAACTGAGCCCATCAACACCTCACAGCAGAAATGCAGGTTGGTGAGAGCCTGACATTTGCTTTAAGTCCATTTGCTTTTCAGCCCCAAAGCTCCTCTGTTAAAATGTATTTTTGATACTTCTGAATATATTTCGATACTTCTGAATATTTCGAACAAAAAAATTAGGAAAAAAAATGTAAGGAACTCTCATATGATGCTTACTGGGATTCACTTTTCCTTCATATCTTGCCTAGCGTATGTCGTCATTCTTTCTCTGTGTCTCCTCTGTCTGTCCATTCATCCATTCATCAGACATCTCTCTGTCAGGTAGGCATTTTCCCCCTGAATCATCATTTTAGAATAGCTTGAAGGCATTGTCCCTTTTGGCCTGTATTTTAGCATGATTTCCTAAGAGTATGGATATCCTCTTACATAATTCCAGCAATATTTTTCCCATTCCAGGATCATCATAGCATACTCTTTAACAGTTGGAGGAAAGAAGGAGACAGACATTTATTTATATGCACCTGCTAGAAGTCAGGCATTGTACCAAAGCACTTAATTTACAATGTGGTGGGTCACCTCAACAGGCTGGTGGAATCAATTTTTATTCTCTTAGTTTTACAGACAAATAAATGCAAGTCCAGAGAAATTCAGTAACTGGCCCACAGTGAGCTACAGGGGAGCAGAGACATAAGTTCATGTCTGTCTTTCTCTCACTGCTCTGCCCCTAGTGCCTGGTGTCTGTAAAGCACGTACTAGATGCAAGTGTGTCCCCAGAGAGGCCCCCAGATCCTGTGTCTTCAGTCATCTCAGGCCATCACTGTCATCTTGACCTTTCCTGACACCATGGCAACAGTCACTCTTAGAGCAGCACAGCTGAGGTCACCAGCAGCGAGATGAAAGGTGAACAGGCTTGTGAACATCCCTGACTAAAGAGCTGATCACATGGTGAGGGAGGACAAATGACATATTCACTGGGATGGTGTGGGAAGACACAGGTTTCCTGTTTATGCTGAACTGAGAGAAGTTATCATCAGTCACCTTAGGGTTTTGCTTGGCAAGGCTCTGGGAGGACTAGAGTTTAGGAACTTAGAGCCACATAAACATAGATATTTTATATCTGGAATTACTTCAGACATATAGCCACTTCCCTAGTTCCAGATATTGTGAAACTAGTGACTATAAAGGGAAAGTGGTTCTATGTCTAATCAGTGTCTGGGGTGAACTTGAACCCAGGTCCCTGCTGCCATGTTTAGTTTCTTCCTATAACATCAAGAAGCCCCAAGCTTTTAAAGCCTAAGCTCCCTTCTATTCTCTCTGCCTCAAGCACCCACTGTCCTGTGTCCCATGTTTGGAAATATTTTTATTTGTCAAAGTTAATGAGTTACCTAGTTACCTAGTTACCCATTTTTGATAATCAAATTCACAGAAACACTAATCAGATTTTCTGATCACCCTAAGTAATAATAAAAGAAAAACTTGGATGAGTTCAGTTTTACTGGGTTTAGTTGAGTAAGAATGATTCATGCATCTCACAGCACCAGAACAGTCAGAGATCTGCACTACACCATTTGAGTAGGGCAGGGCAGGGAGGCAGGGATATTTGGATTGGTTATACATTAGTGTTTGCCTCATTTGACCCTGGACTGATCCATTAGCTGCCTGTGATTGACTGAGATTCAGTTGCTATGACTGGTGTAGACTCAGCCATTTGATATAAAACTACACTCCTAAGTGAAGTGTTCAGTTATTGTACATACTCAGTTGATTGCAGTGCTACCTAAGGACGTGAAGTATGGATGCATCCTCAGGCCAAATTTAACTTGACACCCTATCGATAGAGTGAACTATGATATTATCTCAGCTTGTAGAATGTCAGAAGTATCAAGCAGCATCCTGTCCCCACAATATAATAATCCTCCTTATCTTGATTTCTGCTACCCGGGGTCAATCAAGGTCTGAGACAATTACATGGAACATTTCAGAAAGAAATAAAAAATTATTAAAATTATTCATAAGTTTTGGAGTGGCCATCTTATTTCTGGCCCTGGCGGTCTCAGGTCAGGGTCACAGGGACGCAAAGCCCGCAGCCTGGACCTGTGCTGACCATGCTGTCCTGAGTGGTACTTGCTGCTGTGGCCACAGCAGCCCATGGCTGAAGAACGCAGCCATCCTGGGGCCCGGGAGGGCAGCCATGTCTTGCCCCTGTACCACCTCTTCCTGAATATGGAAGAAAAGTGCATCTTGGGCTGATCCCTGAGGAATTCTTCCAGTTCCTTTATCCTAAAACTGATGTGACAGGACCCTACATGATTGGAACTGGGCTTAGTTTGTATTTTCTGTCCAAAGAAATATATGTGATCACCCCAGAGACCTTCTCCACCATAGCGGTAGTAGGATTAATGGTCTATGTCATTAAAAAATATGGTGCTTCTATTGGAGAATTTACTAATAAGCTGAATGAGCAAAAAATTGCTCAGCTAGAAGAAGTAAAGCAGGCAAGCATCAAACAAATCCAGGATGCAATTGATGGAGAGAAGAAATAGCTGGTTCAGAAGCACCACTACCTTGTTGGCGTTCAGAGGAATAACATTGCCATGGCCTTGGAAGTCACTTACCAGGAGCGGCTACATAGAGTATATAAGGAGGTGAAGAATTGCCTGAACTATCATATTTCCATGCAGGATATGATACATCGAAAGGAGCAAGAACACACAATAGACTGGGTGGAGAAGCAGGTGGTGCAGAGCATCTCTGCGCAGTAGGAAAAAGAGACAATTACCAAGTGCATCCAAGATCTGAAGCTGCTCGCAAAGAAGGCTCAAGCACAGCCTGTGATGTAGATGTATCTATCGCAATTGAGACAGCCAGAAACAGTTAACTAATGGAAATTTGTCTGTGTGACAGTTTTTCTGTATTGCTGTCCATTGAAATTAGTGTACCTTTCCTAAGACATGTTCAAAGTTCGTTTACTGAATTAAATCTATTGGCCAGTCAGATATTTCTGATCCTTACTCTGTAATTTGGACTTGGTGCCTAAAATCACCAAGTTATAGTTTAAATTTATAATTAATTATACTGTCTTGCAATAAAGTGAGAATTGAAGCAAAAAAATTATAAATTTTAATTAGCTTTTATTATAGTATGTTGTTATGATTGTTCTATTTTATAGTTAGTTATTATTAATCTTTTATTGTGCCAAGTTCATAAATTGAACTTGATTATAGGTATGCATGTGTAGGAAAAAAAAGTATATATAGAGTTTGATACTATGTCTGGTTTGGGAACTTACTGAAGGTCTTGGGCCATCTTCCCTGCAGATAAGGGAAGGACTACTATGTTATTAACTTCAAAGACCATTCAGGGCCAATTAGCGATCCCAAGCTTGGAATTACTATCTAACATCATGCTGCTTGCTCACAAGCACTTGCACTTGTCAGGGCCCTGGGGGAACAAACTTCACTCTAGATGTACCACCCAGGACCTCTGTCCATTCCTCTCTCTCCTCATTAAGAGCTTTCATAGAGCATAGGACAATTAATAGCCATGTTTATATAAGTCATTTCAAGAATAAAGTGATGATACTCATTATTCCATGTTGCCTACGAATGAAACATGGCTTTGAACCGAAAGTGAATTTAACAAGATATCAATGATAGTAAAGAATTTAGATTGAAGTTTTTCCAAATAAAATAGCAGCAGAGGAATTTAACGCATTAAAAACCATTTCTCTTTCTAACTGGGTAAGATTTACCATGTTCCCTGAAGCTAGACACACTCAAAGCAAACCATGAACACAGCCAGCTCAAGATTTTCACTTCATAGCTCACTTAGAAAATGATTGACTGAGGGAGTCATTTGCTAGAGGTCTGTGGCCTCCAGTCTGAGGAAATCAGACTCTTGGCATATCTAAAACCTGTCTGGGGGCTGTAGAGATGGCTTAAGAGCACTGACTTCTCTTGCAGAGGACCCAGGTTCAATTCCCAGCACCCACATGGCAGCTACAAACCGTCCTTAACTTCAGTTCCAGGGAAATCCAAAGCCCTCTTTTGACCTCCATGGCATTGCACTCACATACATGCAGGCAATACACTCATACACATAAAATAAAAATAATAAATAAAATATTTAAAAAAGAACCTGTCTGTAGTTTACCAGTTAGGAAGCTCCAAATTAACTGTAGATAATTAACTAGAATATTAAATTCTCATGGTTATCTTAATAATTGACCACTAAAGAATCAATAAAAGTCCACTCCTATTTCTGACCAGTGTGGGGAGGGATTCAGAGATTATATCTTTAAATGTGAGTGAAAACTTCGAGATCCATTCATTTTAGTGCCTTGCCTGTAGAAGTCCATAGTATGAACAGGTATCTGATGACTGGTGGTTATGGGGTTTATTCTCTGGGAGGCTTGTACCTCTTTATTCTCCTGGGCTCAGATAAAGTCTTCTTGAGTCATCCTTTCAGGGTAAGCAGACGTGAGAGAGGTGCTAGTCTTTGTACCTAGTCACTAGGCAACTGGACAGGCCAGGAGAAGGATTGCCTGGAATTAAACTTTATATCTGTCTGCTGAGTTGGCCAAGCACATTGCCCACACCAACCACAGCAAAGTTACATGGGTTAGAAACGTGCCAGGCTAAGACACCAGGCAGAATGCCCAGACTTAGCCTTCCTAGTGATAAACTCAGAGAACTAGCTGCTTTGCCCTGCTTGAGAGCTTAGCTGCATCTGCCTCAGACCACCCCAGTGGGAGGCAGAGATCCTGCCCCTGACTCTTTACAGCTCTCTTCCCACCCTCCCTGAAAATGAACTTAGTCTTTGCTTCTGACCAGGCTCAGAGTCTCCCAGGTTGTGGAGAGTCCATTTGCACTTCAGGGATAGGGGTAGGAGAGGAAGGCTGTTCTCCTCTGCATGCGCCACATGCTGAATCAATGTCCCTCTTTGGGACACTGTTGAAGGCAGAGTCAGAAAAGCACACCTGAAGTTTCTCCCACTCAAGGCTGAACCATGAAAGGAAATGCTTACTGAGTCTAATTGTCCTCAGCCCAGATGAGACAAATTGAGGGGTTTTCATAGTAGTGTTACCTAAGTACCAGCCCTTGTTAGGGATGAGACCTCAGATGCTCTCCCTCTTATTACCTAAGCAGAGTCAGACCCATAATTAGATACTGAAATTCACTTTATGGTAGAAAATGGTGACTGTGCAAATGTTGGTTGTGCCATTAGAATGTGTTTCAAGTTTGGAAAGCTGCATCTTCCTCTTCCACATTGGCTTGGCGTGTACTTGGTATTTCTTGACCTCCTGGAGATTAAGAACAAAGCTTATGGACACACTTCCTCCAGGAGCTTGGATTGGGCCCAGGTCTGAGCTTGCAAGCAGTGTTCCTTTGCATTGCCTTTAGGATTGCCTGGCCGAGGTGGAGGCAGGGCTCAAACCCCAAAGTTTAACCAGAACAGTCCCTCTTTTATTGAATATATTTGGCTAGTGAGCAGGTTTTTATTTGAGGAAAGGATCCCAAGGCTAAAAAAATGTTCTGAAAACCACTGCCTCAGACCACAGTGATGCTGTGAATATCTATCTGTACATGCATATTCTGTTTCCAGAAACCTTTCTGTCCTCTTTTTTCTTTACTGGAATTTTTTTAAATTGTAAGTCAAACAATATGAGGTCTAGCCAAAATAGGCCCAACGTGTCTCCCCTCGCTCCCTTTCCTGTTCCTCTCCTCAGAGGGCAGCCAGCCTTGACAGGTCGATAGCTATGCTACATGCCTGTCTGTCACTGTTGATAACCTTTAACATTTTGGTGCAAAAAAGATCCCACGAAAATTGAATCATGCAAAACTAGAAGTTAGGATAATTAACCCCTGTGTTCCCATCACTCACCTCCAATAATTATCAAAGATTTTACAGTGCTTCTTTGACCTAATTCTCAAATAGTTTTATCTTACAAAATGGCATTATAGTACATGTACTAATTGGCAACCTGTTTTTCACTTCATAATTTATCTTTAAAATATTGCATATCAGGGACTGGAAAAATGCTTCAGTGATTAAGAGCACTGACTGCTCTTGACAGTAGACCTGGGTTTGGTTCCCAGCACCCACATGGCAGCTAACAACCACTGTAACTCCAGTTCCAGGGGATCTGTTGCCCTCTTCTAATCTCTTCGGGCATTACATGACATGGGTGCCCTTATATATATACACGCAGGCAATACACTCATACACATAAAATAAAAATAACAAATAAAATATTTAAAAATATTGCATATCAGCATATTGTCCTCCTTTTAATGACTATGAAATTTTCCATTATATGCTTGGAACATCATTTACCTAGACAGTCCTCAATTGTTGAACATATAGGCTGCTTTGAAACACCTTGCCACTCTACAAAATATTCAATAAATGTCCTTTTATATAAGTCTTCGTATATTGATGTATTTTAAAATGTCCTTCCTTCCTTCCTTCCTTCCTTCCTTCCTTCCTTCCTTCCTTCCTTCCTTCCTTTCCTTCTTTCTTCTTCTGTAAGGTAGATTTCAGAAAGTAGATCTTGGGGCCATAGGTGATGTGTATTTTAAGTTGTATTTAATACTAAGAAAATGTGTCATGAAAAGGTTGTGAACTCACAACTCCCCTCTAGCAACATTTGGATATGCCCATTTCTTTAGTTGTTTCCCAGCCTTGGATATAACTACTTGTTAGAAAATGTTAAATCAGAATCGACCAGGGCAATGTGAAAATGAAAGATGAGATCAACCTCAGGAGCAGATGGTTCTTTATTAAGAACAGTGAAGGTGGTGACAGTTTCTCAGAGGGATTTGAAACTGCACCCCCAGGCACAGTTGGTGGGCTGCGTGAGGATGGGGGATTAGGAAATGGGGATGGGGGTGGGAGTGTTGGGTAGGGCTAGTGCTGCTGAAAGGGTTTGGAGGTTTTGAGACAATAGGGGCTGTTATTTGTTTTCCCAGATAATACAGTCTCCAGGTTGGTGGCTTTACATAGTTCCTGGGTTGGAAATTAGCTTGGATCTGAGGTTTACTTAAGGTTTACTTAACCCGTATGGGGCCCTTTGGAGGTTAACTCTGGGCCCTTTTAAGTCCAGGCATTTATCTTTCACTTCTCATTGGAAATGTGAATCCTTTTTGTAAGCAGATGGCATAAAGTTGATATTTTATGTGTATCTGTGAATGTGTTTCTTTTCTGTATTGGTTTTATAAACAGCCATTTTGCATTATTTGGGGGAAGGTGGCCATTAGGAATATTCTGCATAGAGGGGAAGAGGGAGACTCACTATTGCTCTTTGTCCCCTTTGTTCTAACAGTTCTCCCAGAGAAAAGGTGCTGGAAGGGTGGTGCACATCTGCAATCTCCCTGAGGGCAGCTGTACTGAGAATGACGTCATTAACCTGGGGCTGCCCTTTGGGAAGGTCACAAATTACATCCTAATGAAGTCGACTAATCAGGTAGGCCTGGGCATATTCACTCTGTGGGGTCCAGGATGCAGCACGCAGTGGTGAAAGGGGAGCACAGACTTCCTTAAAAAAAGAAATTGTTCCTAACAGACAGAGGGGAAGCACGGTTGACTTCTGTTAGCTCAGCGCAGTGTACGTTGGGGCTGTTGTTTTGTCTCCTTTGGCTCTGCACTGCCTGCTTGTGCTGGGTACAGGTCTTTGTGAATTGTCTAGAAGGGAAATGGGTCACTTTAGTATGGGGTGCTTCATGAACATAGAAAACTTAATTGGCCTTCAAATGGAAATTGATGAACTCCCTGTCCTTGCCATGTTGTAAATCTTCTGAGCTAATACTATAGTAGAAGCTTCTGAGCTGATCACATCACATCTGATTGCCTGGGTGTGGAACCAGTCAAGAACTGCCCAGGAACTGATCTATTAACCAGTCCTTGGTGTTTGTGTGTGAGGCCTTTGATCCCCTAGCAAAAAAGTATAAGGGGATTGCTAAAGGCTTAGTAAGTCTAAGGACCTGAAATTGCTTAGCCTGTGGGAACTGGCTGAGCCCTTGAGACCTGACAAGCTTGATTTCTTTCTAAAGGGGCAGGGATTATACCACAAATGGTCATATATGGTGTGTGATGTGTGTGATATATACACGTGTGTATGCCAGGGTGTGCGTACCTGTGGACGCATCAGAGGATACCAGAGGAGGATGCTGGGTGCCCTATAACTTTTGAGACAGGATCTCACTGAACCTGGAGCTAGTCTGACAGTCAGCAAACTCCTACAATCCTCCTCTCTCTGCTCCCCACAGACCTGGTGTGTGCAGCCACACCTAACTTTTTTTTTTTTTTTTTTTTTTGGTCTCTTTGAGACAGGGTCTCCTGTAGCCCCAGCTGGCCTGGAACTCACTTATGTAGACCAGGCTGGCCTTGAATTCACAAGGGATCCACCTGCCTCTGCCTCCTGAGTGCTGGCACTACAGGTGTGCGTCACCACGCCCGGCTAACTCTTATGAATGTGCTGGGATCCACACTTAGGTCCTTATGCTTTTGTAGCAAGTGCTCTTATCCACTACGTCATCTCTACAGCCCACGTTGTCCTTATGTTAACAGCTATTTTTGCTTTATGAATCTGAGAAGTAGGCAGAGAAATTCTTTGCCCAGTGAAGATGTGAACTCTGAAAACTTGATGCCACAGCGGATCATCAGTGATCTCAGTCCCTCGGCCTAGAGATAGACTACTCACTGCTTGCATTCTTTCTCCTAGTACTATTCAGGGTCAATATACAAAGTCAGCTTGCAACATTAATGCATTGAGGCTGCCTACGTTATTTTCCCCATTTGAGAAGCAACAGTTAGAAGTGCTATATGCTTAAATCAAGCAAGAGACCTTAGAAAACTGGGTGGCACCATGGGAAATAAAACCCCAAAGAATCCTGACTTCTTCACCACACATTTCACATGACTGATGAAATAAAAATTAACCAATAAATGGGAAGGAGGAGGAAGCAATGAAAACGGGAGGATTAGGGGCTCACAATGAGAGGTCCCTCATTACAGGTCACTTAGGCCTCTGAATTGTCTAGAAGTTGCTTTGCTATGGGGTGCTCATTAACATAGAAAAGCTTAATGTCCCCCAAATAGAAATGCATGAACTAGAGTGTCTTTGCTATACTGTAAGCCTCAACATAGAAGGACCAACATCAGTACACATCAGTATGTGTATAAACCAAACAACCCAGGAAACCACAAAGCCATGAATTTGCCCCAGCAGCTGCTAGGTAAATGAAGTCCATCAACATAGTCTATTTAGAAATTCTGTAAACACAGATTGGATGGAAAAACCCATTTCTCTGTGTTTATCTGAAGAGTTAAATAAGAGGAAAGATGCCATGTAAATACGGTGGGGCGGGCTCCTTTTTCTAAGTCACAACAGCTTTGCCTTCCTTTGAACCTAGGGGCTTATGAGCCTCTGAGTTTTTTAACGTCTTTCTTTCTTCATGAGACAAGTGGGAACTCAAGTAACCCTACAGGCTTGGGCCTCTGTCCCCTGATGTTACTACCATCAAACATCAGCCCAAGGCCGAGTGCACAGCAGCCCCCCTGGGAATTGTGTTCATGGACCCTCCCATCCCAGGAGAGATTCCATGGGATGATGTAACCCAGGATGGACATACATAATTCAGAATAATGTTTGGTAACCAAGGAAATCAGAAAAGGGGCCATCCTGTAATGAGCTCTTTTGGTGAAGTTAATAAAAAGTTCTCTTTGAACAGATAAGATCAAAGAGAGCTGTTTCTTGTACTGATTTTTTTTCTTTTTATTGAGTTATAAAACAGATATTCTCAAGTGCATAAAGAATATTAGTCTTCAACATACAAAGCCATGAATTTTTTAAACAAATGTAAACTTAATATAAGTAACACCCAGGCCAAGAAATAGGACATTTCCAGACCATTGGGTTTTCAGTCAGCTCCCCACCCCATATCACAAAGAAATGCAACTCTAACTTGTCATCATCAGCTGTTCCACCTGTTCTTGAGCCTTATCAACACTGAACCATATCTGGTACTGGTTTGTGTTTAAGATCATTAAAGTCAAATCTACTATTTGTCCTTCATGTCTATCCTAGGCTTTTTTAGAGATGGCTTACACAGAAGCTGCCCAGGCCATGGTCCAGTATTACCAAGAAAAATCTGCTATGATCAACGGTGAAAAGTTGCTTATTCGGATGTCTAAGAGATACAAGGAATTGCAGCTGAAGGTAAAGCATTCTCGAATTCATTTAGTTATTCATCAAGTGTCAGCTAAGCTCTCTGCTTGCCGGGCATTGATCTCCAGTGCTGCTTGGGAAGGAGACCTTAGGGAATGATTAAACAATTACTCACTGCTTTTGAGGCTATCGTTTAGAAAGGCAAATTATAATGTGGTAAATTCATTGAGGTGAGTACAAGATGCAAAAGAATGCTTCAGATGGGTTGAGAGCTACGAAAGATTCTAGAGGGGAAGATGTTTACAGAAGAAGTCTTGAAGGAAGAAATAGAAAGTGGTTGTATTTCAAAAAGGATAATTCAAGGCATAGCCCCTTGAATGTAACTTGTCTACGCATTCAGCCCTTTAGTAACTTTTTCTTCCTCCAGCCCTCCCCTTGGTCCTTTGTTCTCTCTTTCCCCATCCACAGTTATTTCTGAAGCCCCATAGAAGTCTTCCTAAGCAGCACTTGACTGACTAGACCACTCAGAACTCAGGTGCATTCAGTCAATTCCAAAGCAGGCTTTATTTTTGTTCTAGCTTATTCTTCATTCTTCCTTCCTTTTTCTTCTTGACGAGTAGTATAGCACCTACACAGAACTAATTAATAATATTATGAAATTTAAAATTAATACTGTGCGAGATCTCATACATCACATAAAACTACCACCAAAGTTGAGAATCAAAATGCAGACAGTATCTAGAGGTTCCTGGGTCCTTCCTCATGCCCAACCCTTCTCTTTCCACTCTTCTACTCAGGATAATCATTTCCGTGTTTTTCTTCTAGTTCTACCACCATCTGTACCACCCTCAACAGTATGGCTAGTTCCACCCATTTTTGAACTTTCTGTGAAGAGAATCCTGCTGTCTTTGCTTCTTCTGTTTAACACTGTACCTTTGATCTCTGTTTTCACTGTTCTCTAGTTGTATGGCTATGCATTTGTTGATCCATTCTACGACTGATGAACATCTGGTTTGTTTCCAACTTTAGAATATTAAGAGCATTGCTAACTGTCTTGTCAAGCATGTTACTGTGGTACAAATGCACATGGGCATGTAACTAGGTGATACATGGATCACTAGGGCTGGAATCTCGATGATAAGACATGCTAACCCTCAACTTTACAAAGTGAGAGCACGCTCTTTCCAAAATTAGTTGTTACAATTTTACTTTCTCCTTAGTAGTATTTAAGAATTTATAGTGGTCCACATTCTTGTTAACCTTTTTCTGTCTTACATTTTAATTTTGGGAGGGGGTATAATGGGTAAACAATCATGGTTTTATCTTTTATTTTCCTGATGAAGTATTAAGACTGAACAATTTTTCTTATGTTTACTGACTCTTCAGTCTGGATCTTGGTGGGAAGTTTCTTTTCATGTGCCTATGATTGTGCCTTGTTGTTGACTTACAGGAGTTTTCTTAACTAAAGCACTTAGTCTGTTTGGGTTTATTATAATTGGTATGATATTTATGTTTAAATCTACCCTCTTATTTTATGCTTTCTACTGTTCCATTTAATAGTTTGTTTTTTTTTTCTGGTTCATCGCCATGTTTACTTAGGGTCCAATTTGTTCACAACTCACAGCCCTTAATATGTCCTTAATCTTCAAGGTTGACATCAGAAGACAAAGGCTCAGTGGTTGCTTCTAGCAAGGAATAGCATTCTAACAAGTCGACATATGCAGTTGGGTAATGTCACCCAGTTGTCCAAGTCCTCCTGCTTTGCTTGCATTGTCTCTGAAGTTCCCTTTGCAACATTTCTGCTTCGGGCACAGCCTGGATTCTTTTTTTTTTTTTTTTTTAAATCCCTAATGAGGCATCAGACAAGTAAAAGGCCCCACCCTGTTCTGTACTTGCCAGTTCCAATTCTCTTGGATTCTCCCCTGAGGGGTGGAATTGAATTTCTGCAGTGAGTTCCCAGTGGAACTTGGGTCTCCAAATGAGATGTTGTCATAAGATTCTAATTATGTTGAACAACAATAATCAGTTTCTTAAAGGACCAAAGCACAGTAATACCTTACCAAGAAAGTGAGTTTCACGTGGTGCAAAACTATGGCCAAAGAAGTTCAGCTAAGGTCCGCTGAATGCCCGCTGTAGGTGGAAAGTAGGCTGGTACCATGGACATAGAGGCGGCAAGTGTGTGAGGAGCTTGGTGTGGTGGGAGGAGAAGCATGGAAGCAAAGAGCCACCAGCAACCACGGGAGCTACGCCAGACTGGAAGGTGGTGGCGCCATTCTAGGCTCCACCCTTTTCTGCTTCCATGAGCTTAGACAAGTTACTTAACCTCTGTGAACCTCAGTACCCAGATCAGTTAAGGATGTACTTAAGTTCTTTGATTTTAAGTAATTTTTTTCCATGCATTTTCTTTTGGGTCTCACAATCTCACTAGCCTGTGAGGTATGTAGGGTGGATAATAATAGTAATTATAAGAATATAATGTAATTTTACCTTTAATTGAGTCGTGTTGCTCTGAGGCAAGTAATGCATTAAGCTCTTTACATACATTATGTACTTTAGTCCTGACATCAGTCCTGCTAGACAAGCATTGTACCCTCAATTTTACAGATGAAGATACTAAGGATAATAGAAGTTCAGCAACTTGCCCAAAATCTTAGTTACTGGAAGACCTATGTATAAAACCTGGACTATTTTGAGTTTGTACCAAATGCTGTAGATTGTTTTATTATGATGTTATGTTCTCCATCATTCACATTAAAAAAAAAAAAACCAGTAAGATCAGATATTTACTTACCATGTCGTGCCCGCCTCCGGACCCCCCCATCTCCCCCACCCCCCGCCAGGAAGTTGTGGAGACTGTGTTCTGACAGCTTCTTAAACTTCAAGGTGCATGCGAATCACCTGGGGCTCTTGTCAGAATGTGCCCTGGATTTGTAGGTATGGGTGAGGCCATAGTCCTGCATTTCTAACAAGCTCCCAGCTGGTCCTCAGAATATACTTTAAATAGTAAAGGTCTAGAACATACTGTTTTCTGATCTTTAGTATGTGTTTTCTGCTCCTTGAGTTGTCATACTGTCTCTCAGGATCATTGTGACCTTCAGCATATTTCAACCTTGTAGTAATGAAGGTCTTAAGGGCTCAGAATTGACATGAATCAGCTCTCTCTCTCTCCCTCTCCCTCCTCTCCTCATCTCTGTGTGTAACAAATCTGTGTCAAGTAAGCCCTATTGATAAAGCTAAAAGAAAGAATTTTGTAGCCAAGAGAAGTGCTGGCCACAGGTACAGCTGAATTCTGGCCCAAGTGAGATCATCAGGACATTGCTCTCCAAGCTGCCATCTGCCCTCATGGCTTTGTTTTCTGGGTGCTTCCTAGGATGTCCCTCAGCAGCCCCAGGCTCTCTCCTCTAGATGGCATGATAGCCTTCTGTAACTCTGGCTTTTCATCATGTCCTCTCTCTTTCAGTAAGAGAACCAGGCTTTTCCTTTTAGCTCCCACAAAACCTCAAGAGAGTCATTCTGATTAGACTAGTTTGGCACATGTTTCTATCCCTGAACCAATCTCAGTGGCCAGGAGAAGGCTGTGTTTTGATTGACAGGGCTTTGTAGGATGGGAAGAATTAGTTGCACAGGGGATGAGGGGGTCTAGGAAGTCATTCAATGAGAGGTGGTGTAGAGGCTGGGAAGCCCAATAATATCAGAAACTATTGGGGCTGCCTTGAAAGAGTCTGGCTCTGGTGAATTCCAGGCTCATTTGGAAGATTTCAACATCTTTCCAAGATTCTGGAGGTATGGCCAACAGCTGCAGAGCTGACAGAAGGGATGAAAGCCCACCCCCATCATAGCAGCTCCTTTTGTGTTAGACATGCACTCCACTGCTTTCGTCCTGCGTCTGCCATGCCCTGAGGATTTTGGTAGATGCCAGATGGGCCTCATTATGCCACCTTTCGAATTGAAGAAAGTGAGTTTCCCATAGGCAATAAGCCTTGGCCCCAGGTGACCCTGCCAGTTGGAGGGCAGAGCCAGGGCTGCTCTTACAGAGTTGATATTCCAACTTCTGCTGTCTCCCTGTCAGTAGGGTAACACTTTACTAGGATTGTGTTGGGCTTAGAATCTCACCCTGTCTTAGGCACAGCAAGATGTGTTGACAATGAGCACTATGGCTATTCCCCCAAGTGACTGTTGAGCTGCATTTGTGTCATCATAGAATAGAGGAAAAGACATGCCATCTGAGATTTGCTTCAAAATTATCTCAAGAGTGGGGAAAGAGGGTGGGAGTTTAGATGCCACAAGATTGGGCAGAACTATTGGAGATGGGTATGGGATTCCGCATACCATTCATTCTGCTATTTGCATGTGTAAACTTTCCTATAATAACAAGGAACCCCAAATTTCATCATAGACTGACTCTCTTCTCTCTCAATTCCACTTTCCTGTGATGCTGATAGCATTATGGCACCTGCCTCCTTTCTATAACCGTAGACACAGAGGCCAGTCTGAAAGAAACAGAATTGAGAAGCCATTTCTGTTGTTTGAAAAATCTTTGGCCGCTTCTGTTCCTAGTCCTGGATGACAGCTGGCAGGGAATTTGGTCTGGAGCGTGCCAACCAATTTTTAATTTAAAATAGTGAACTGACCATCTGATCCTCAGAAGGGGACACGGTGTCTATGATGACTCTACCCCAGCATGTAGTATCTTCAGATTGTCTCTGAAGATTACTCTTTTCAGCTGCCTCCATCCATTTCTTTGGTCAGCCATCGTGGACCAGGTATATGGGCACCTGCTTCATGTAAGGGTCTGCACTGAGATTGCCCATGTGAAGAAAGTGGCTCGGAGCCACCTTACTTGGAAAACAGAATCTGAACAGAAGTAATTCCATGCAGCATTGGGCTGAAAGTGGCTCCCCAAAGAGGTTGTATGCTGATGAATAAGGTATATGGGATGTTTAAGACAAGAAATGGCTCTTCCACCTCCCAGAACACTATAAATCCATCACTGTGACCTCTGGAGGCCTACATGAGTCACTAGATGTTGTCATCTGTATTGTCTGAAGGGCCCACTCTACCTGATGACTCCCATTGGCTTTCTCAAGCTTCATTATTTGTCATGTGTTGGCTGTATGAAGACAGTCACAAACTTCTAAAGCGGGATCCATGTGAAGTGCGGTTGACTTCGAATGAGCCTCCTTCTACTTCAAAGGAGTGCCAACAACCTGTCTGGAGTGAGTGTGGCATGGAAGGAAACATCTGGGAAGAAGCTTTCTTCTCAGCCCAAGCCAGTTGCTATGTCTTATTCCTTACCCAGCCTTGGGCTCTGCAAGGTTTTGGTCCCATTCAAACAGATCTGGTGTCAGTTGACAGTACATGCCCTGAGTGACCTGATTACTTGCAGGTGATACTTCATATTCTCATGAAATGTCAACTTTTATACTTTCTGTTGAATACAAGGTACTATTTTGCCCAAGTTGTGAGGTACCTTTTTATATAACTACCCCAACCAGTTCTAAGCCCCTGAGCCTTTTCTCGAGCAGAGAATTGACTGGTCTCTGTGTCCTCAATTCTTCATGGCTCAGGACCAGGGTCACTATGTTCTCTTTGACTTTCTTTCCTTTTGCATCTTGAGCTGACAGGACATTCCTCCTTAACTTGAGCATTTTGTATCTTTTCCCTGTGTTCCTGGCCTCTCACCCTGAATCCCAGGCAGGCCCTCCTCCATTCTCACCATTACTAGGTATTTCTCCCAGCCCTACCCTCAACCCCAGTGATAACAGATCAGTGGTCATGCCTTTCCAAGAATTGGAATTCTAGTTCCAGTTATTGTGTACTGCTGGGCCTGGATTTCCCAGAATGAGCTATGTGATGATCGCTAATGTTTGAATGGCTCTGAAGATTTCTTGCATCTATGTAAAATACATGAAAAAAAAGCAAGAATAAGGAGAGCAGTTGATTAGACTTCTTAAATTTTTTTGATTTTTTTTTTTTGTGTGTATGAGTGTTTTGCCTGCATATGCGTGTACCTTGTGCATGCAGTGACCTCAAAGGCCAGAAGAGGGCCTCAGAACCCCTGGAACTGGAGTTACAAATGGTTGTTAGCCATTATGTGGGTATTTGGTACCAAACTCAGGTCTTCTGCAAGAGCAGTGCTTAACCACTAAGACATCTCTCTAGCCTCTGATTAGACTGCCTCCTCCTCCTTTTCCTCTTCCTCCTCCTCTTCTTCCTTCAGGTCTCACTATGTAGCTCTGGCTGGCCTAGAACTTGCTATACAGATGAGACTGGCCTCTGCCTCCTGAGTGCTGGGATTAAAGGTGTATTGCCACCACACCTGGCCTTCTTAATAAAAAAAATAATTTCTTATTCTAGTTACTAATGAGGAAGAACCCAGTAGAGGGATGCTTTTAGAAGCCCTTGTCAAGAAACTCCAATGGAGTCTCATATGAACATTTGAAAATTTCCCTGTTCTGACTTTTTTTCTGGTTCCCTGTCTAGAACTTGTAATGCTAATTACTCTTGCCTTTACTTCTCCTTTACACCTCCTATTCATGATTCAAGAACTTTCTTTTTCCTCTTAGAGGCAAGAGTTATGCAGTTTGGGAGTCTTTTAGATAGACCCACTGAAGGGGTACTCCAGTTGCCTCACCCTGCGTCCCTGTTCAGCATGGAAGAAGCCAGAGTGGTCTGTGTCCCTGTCCCCTATTGGCAATTTGGGTAACCCCTTCAGAGGATGGCATGATAAGAATAGGAGGTAGGAATTGGGTAGGCAGTTAGGGTAAAAAGACCCCAAAGAAATGTACCTTGTGCATGCAGTGACCTCAAAGGCCAGAAGAGGGATGTAGCCAGTTTCTTGGCTAAAAGTCAAAATGTCCTTGGGCCTGTTAGCAACATACTCTGTTCCAAAGGCCGAAAATGTCAAAAGTATTTGGGAGCTTGTATCTAATCCTTAAAAGATTTTAGGGTTACCTCTTCAGAGGTGGGAGTGTTGGAGGGGAAGGAGTGGGCGTGGACTTGATCAAAACACCTTATATACATGTATGAAATTCTCAATAAAGTTTTTGTAAAAATAGCAAAAACAATGAGTCTTTCTGCAAGGAACAATATATTCTAAAATGAAATGGAGATCTTTTTTAAAGGTTAGAAACTCATTCAGTTTTATGTCTTACAGGGTTTATACCGAGGTCAATATTGTTTAACTGTATTAATTCAACTCTGAACCTAAAAATTTACAGTCACTTTTGAAAGAGATGTATCATTGCTCTGGACCTAAAAGAATAAAATTTTAAAAATAAAATAAAAATAAATAAAATTATCAAAATTTGACATGGAGCTGGGCATGGTGGCACATGCCTGTAGTCCCAGCACTTGGGAGGCAGAGGCAGGTAGAGCTCTGTGAGTTCAAGGCTAGAGTGGTCTACATAGTGAGTTCCAGGCCAGCTGGGGCTACAGGGGGACCCTGTTTCAAAAGGACAAAAAAAAAAAAAAAAAAAAAAACTTTGACATGGTTGATTGGGGATTTTAGTTCTGTTTTTTTAAAATTATTTTTATTTTATGTATATGCGTGTATTGCCTGCATGTATGTGAGTGTACATGTGTTGTGCAATGCCGCAGAGGTCAGAAGAGGGCTTCAGATTCCCCTGGAACTGGAGTTAAGGACAGTTTGTAGCTGCTATGTGGGTGCTGGGAATCGAACCCGAGTCCTCTGCAAGAGCAGTCGGTGCTCTTATCCACGGAGCCAACTCTCCAGCCCCATAGGTCTGTTTTTTAAATATCTGCTTTATTGAGATATGACTCACATACCATAAGTCACCCAGCTTGGTACATTTTATTGAATGGACAAATTCTCCAGGCTTTTTGGAATATTGTCCTGCCCTTTTCTTATAAATTCCTTTTTTAATATTTATTTTTGGTTATTTTATCATTGTCCATTAGGGGTCTAGGAAAAGGCTTTGGTTAGAATTTGGGGACTGGGCTTGGTACAGACATCACCCAATGACCTCTGGAAAGGGCTGAGCCTTTGGATGTCTAGCGTCCTCAACTGTAAAATATGCCACACAGCTTGCAATCCTACCTCACTGATTTTCTTGGAGTATCTAATGACCTCTGTGAATGAACACAACATAAGATACTGTTGGAAAAGTATTCCATTAGCAATGACAGCACCTTGGATAAGGCCTCCAGTTGTTCCTCCTGTGTTAGAAAGCAATGTAGCAAAGTGACAGTATCTGGCTCTTTAGGGCAAGTCTATACTCTGCTGAAACGCCCTGAATATGCATGAAGGTGGTAGAGATTCTGTTTAGAGCCAACCAGTTCTTGATTTTCATGAGCTGAATACAGATGTAGGAGTAAGAAAGTAGATGATCATGTAGCAATTGACAGCACCTTGGATAAACCTTATTAGCTACAATAGAGCCACTGCTGGATGATAGGAGTAAGGTGTTGAAGGGACACAGAAACCAGAGGTAAAGTGTTATTGTCAAGTCTTCATTCTTTGTCTCTGTGACCTTTGACATACCTCATGAATCACCCATGGAACATGGTATGGCTAGTGACTCTGGAGTTATGCCATCTAGAAGCTCTGTTGCAGCTTCTCTGGATCTGTTAATACACATATAGAAGGTGGAAGCTGCTACTGTTCTCCCTCCCATCCCCCCTCCACAAGATTGTTTTTCTTTTTCTTCTTTTTAAATTTGGGAGGCTGAGGGGGGAGACTGACAGATACAACTTGCCCCCCAGGATGTAGATGGTAAACTCTGGCTCCTCTCTGGACTCTCAGCCCTACTCTGGTCTTTACTCTGATCACACTCCTCATCTGTTGGGTTAGACCTTTTATCTTCACTGCAAAAGGTACTTTTCCTCTTTGGTGGACTAGGCAATGAACAACCTACAGAATGGTTGCTTCCCTCTGGTGCTTGCGTAGCTGCCTCTTATCTAATGATCTCTCTGACTCTGTCTAGAAACCTGGGAAAACTGTGGCTGCTATCATCCAGGACATCCATTCCCAGAGGGAGAGGGACATGTTCCGAGAAGCTGACAGGTAAGGCTTTGGGTCTCAGGACAGAGTCCTGTTCTTAGGGAATTTGAGTTGCACCATGCTCTACCCTGGCTCCTACTCCATCCCTCTGCCGTTTGGCCCCTACCTGTCCCTGTTCAAATGAAAAGTATCATGTAGGTCCAGAAGTGCTGCTTAGGTTAAGCATAGGGGAATGCAAGATGCTGGCCCTCCAGTCGTTCCTCCTGTATTAGAAAGCAATGTAGCAAAGTGTTAGTTATTACTCTATTGAAATGCCTCGAATATGCATGGTGATGGTGGAGATTCTGTTTAGAACCAACCAGTTCTTGATTTTTCATGAACTGAATACAGATGTAGGAGTAAGAAAAAAAATCACCCAGTGACTTTAACTCATTTATGACCTTGCCAGCAAGGGCTACAAGTTAACCATGATCACTCCCTCCCAAAGGCAGCCTTCTGAAAAGCCAAGGCGGAAAACTTCATGACCTGGCCTGTAGTCTCTGGCTCTTTCCCAGAGTGTCCACAGAGGGTGCTCTAGCCTCACTGTAGAGGGCAGGAGTCCATGCTCTTTCCCATGCTGGCCTAGGTACCCTAGTCCTAGAGAGACCAGTTTCCTGGCAGTAAGGGCTACATGGTTGGCTTACAGTTGAGAACCAAATTGAAAATTGTCCCTCCTTTTAGGATGTTGAGTATATGATTCAGTTGATCTGCTTAATAAAATAACCAGCCTTCAGAGACTATGTGTTTATGTATATGTATGTGAGTGTTTAAGCTTGGGATTTTTGTTTGTTTTTGTGTTTGTTTAAAATTGTGGTTATTAGCTGGGTGTGGTAGTACATACCTCTAATCCTAGGATGTGGGAGGTGGAGGCAGTGGTATCTCTGTGAGCTCCAGGTCAGTTTGGTCTACATAGAGAGTTCCAGAGCAGCTGGGGATACTGGGGAGACCCTGTCTCAAAAAACAAAAAACTGTGATTATTTTGGGTTTTAAATGACATATGGAAAGACATAGCATGCTACCTGCAGTTCTGTGGCAGTGTGGAAGGGATTAGAGGTCATGCTCTAGACCTTACTTAGGCAGGTCCCTGTTCTCAGGGTTTTAATTTCTTCATCTCAATTATAGCAGGCCAGAGTTCTGATACCTTTCCAATCCTTAGATGTCTTCATAGCTCTTTATTTTGGGGTCTATGAGTCTTCCCTCCTATACTTGCCATTCCCCAGTTTTGGGCACCCCTCTTCCTTGCCCAGAATCTTAGCAGGTTGACATGAGGACTAAATGAGAAAAATGGAGGGTAAGAGATCACCCAATGCTGATGGAGACCAGGTAGAAGAATGGCTTCAAGTCTGATAAGCAAGGGGCCAGCTGACTGGACCTGGGTTAGGCAGCTTCCCCAAGGCCAAACCAGGGCATCCCCCTGAGCCCTCACTCCAGAGCCTCTACGCTACACATCCCCAGGCAGAGAGTCTTCCTGGGGCTAGTTTCCCAAGTACAACTCACTTGCTTTCTCCTTTTCTTTTCTTTTTAAAAATTTATTTTTTGTTTTGTTTTTTAATTTTATGTGTATGCGTGTATTGCCTGCATGTAGGTAAGTGCACCCGTGCTGTGCAATGCCTGTGGAGGTCAAAAGAGGCTGTTGGATCCGCAGGAACTAGATTTACGGACAGTTGTTAGCTGCCATATGGGTGCTGGGATTCGAACCCGGGTCTTCTGCAAGAACAACCAGTGTTCTTAACCGCCGAACCATCTCTTAAGCCCCAGATTTATTTATTTTTATTTTACATGTATGAGTATTTGCCTCCATGTATATAAGAGTACCACATGCGTGCCTGGTGCCCAAGGATGCCAAAAAGGGCATCAGATCCTCCAGAACTGGAATTACAGGTGGTCTGGGAACTAAACATAAGCCCTCTGCAGGAGTAGCAAGTACGCTTAACTGCTGAGCCATCTCTCCAGACCTGATTATGTACTAACATTTTGGTTTTTTGAGACAGGGTCTCAGTATATTGCCATGGCTGTCCTGTAACACTCTATATAGATCAGGCTGGCTTTGAACCCACAGAAATCTGCTTACTTCTGCCTCTAGAGTGCTGGCATTAAAGTGTATGCTGCCAACCCCAGCTATAGCTCACTTTTCAGAGAAAGAAATGTAGGACTGAGCCAAACCAATGCAATTATTCTTCCCAGTTCATACACCCAGACTGAGGAAGGTGACAGGAAGTGACTTAGGAACAATACCTCCTCATAGAAGCCAGGCAGGGGGATAGGCTTTTTCCTGGACCACTCAGTGTAGTGCTGTATTGTGACTGAAGAGTGTACAGCTGGACAGGTTGTGCTAGATGCACCTGTGAGAGAATTGTGTGTGCCTGTATCTCGGTGATGCAGGGTATAGGTTATGTAGAGCCTGAATGCTGCTCCTTTCCTCCCTCACAGATACGGACCAGAGCGGCCACGTTCTCGCAGTCCAGTGAGCAGGTCACTCTCCCCCAGGTCCCACACTCCAAGCTTCACATCCTGCAGCTCTTCCCACAGTCCTCCAGGCCCCTCCCGGGCGGACTGGGGCAATGGCCGGGACACCTGGGAGCACTCTCCCTATGCAAGGAGAGAAGAAGAGCGAGACTCTGTCCCCTGGAGGGAGAATGGGGAGGACAAGAGGGACAGGACAGACATGTGGGCACATGATCGCAAACACTACCCCAGGCAGCTGGACAAATCTGAGTTGGATGATCGACTGGAAGGAGGGAGAGGCCACCGGGAAAAGTACCTGAAGTCTGGGTCCCCCAGCCCGCTCCACTCTGTGTCCAGCTACAAAGGCCGGGAAGACTGCTATTATCGGAAAGAGCCCAAAGCCAAGACGGACAAGTACTTAAAACAGCAGCAGGATGCTCCAGGAAGGTCCAGAAAGAAAGAAGAGGCCAGACCAAGGGAAAGTAGACACTCTCACCCTGAGGACTCAGGCAAGGAAGATGGGCTGGAGCCCAAGGTCACTAGGGCTCCTGAGGGTAACAAGTCCAAGCAGAGTGAGAAAAATAAAACCAAGAGACCTGATAGAGACCAAGAAGGAGCTGATGACAAAAAAGAAAGCAAACTGGCAGACTTTGAGGTAATGATGCAATTGTTTCCCCCAGGTAATGTGAGGCAGGCCCAGAGGAAAATCATGATTCTAATATATTGCTGAGGAGCATTTGAATGAATGAACATTTACCTTTTAAAAAAATACTTTATTATTTTTATTTTGTGTGTGTGAATGTATTGCCTGCATGCATGTAAATGCACCCATGTCATACAGTGCTGGTGGAGGTCAAAAGAGGGTGTCGGATCCTCTGGAACTGGTGTTAGGGACAGTCATTAGCTGCCATGTGGGTGCTGAGAACTGAACTCAGGTCCTCTATAAGAGCAGCCAGTGCTCTTAACTGCTGAGCTGTATCTCCAGCCCCACAAATAAACATTTCTTGACTGTTTACTATGTGCCAGGCAATGGGCTAAATACAGTATATCAACTGAACTATTTAATCCTCATAGCTACCCTATAAGGTTAGTACTATTAGTACTACAGAGGAGAATTGTATTTGCCCAAGGAGATTGGGTTGGGAAATGGGACCTTTATCTAGTGATCTGGCCCCAAATTCCACAGCACCTAGTTGTTTTACTAGAACTTAAGGAGGGACATGACGGAAGACTTCTGTAGTCCTGTGTGCCCAGGGTGGAGTGGCCCTGGGGTGTTGGCACCCACAGAGTCACCCAAGAGAGATTAGATCTTTGGTCAACTCTGTCCTCCTGCTAAAAGCATCTACCAGTCCTGGAGCTCCAGTGAGAGGTGGCAAAGGAGAAGCAGCCACCACCCCCTAAATTAAACTGGATGCTCAGGCATGGTACATTTCTCTAGATAAAGGGCTTTAGTTTCAGTTTAATAAAGGTACGTTGTAATTAGCTGGCACTTGCATCCAAGTGTCTGTTGTACTGATTCAGTTCACAGGGGAGTCCTGGGGGAGCTCTGGGTACCAGCTTTAAATTCTGACTTGGCTTATAAGGTTCCTTCTTGCCGAGGCTTCCTATGGTTAAGTAGGGATGGGACAGTAGAGGTTTAGCCAGTTGCATAAGAAACAATTAAAAAAAATCCTCCTTGCGTATATACTAGTTACCCTTACCCAGGAGTCGGTGATAGTAAATCCAAATAAAAAGCCCAATTCTTAATCCCATGAACATGAAGAGTCACACTTTGGCAACTACTTGAGCCTTCATCCCCACATGTGTGGGTGGAGTGCCACTTTACCAGGCAGTGTTCTAGGCACAAGCAATCTAAAGATGAGTAAGACATGGCCCATGTTATGACAGAGACCAAGATCTAATGGTGGAAACAGATCTATAAAATAATCCCATACAATGTACAGGGGTTAAACTGCTCTGTAGGCGATTAACTCTGCACAGGATAAAAGCTGCACATAGAGGGATTTGAACTAGGTACTGAAAGTGGACAGAAGCCACTTTGGTATTCTTGGTAAAAGGTACAATGGGGGTAAAAGTGTAAAGAAAAGACTGTTTTCAAGAACATGAAGATACTCAAGGCTGCATCTTTAGGACATATTAAAGATTCTGTTTTTTTTTTTTAAAGATTTATTTATTTTTATGTGTATCAGTGTTTGCTGGAATGTATGTATGTGTACCACATACATGTCTATTGCCCATGGAGGTCAGAAGAGGGTACTGAGTCCCCTGGAACTGAAGTTACAGACTGTTGTGAGCTGCCATGTGGGTTCTAGGAACCAAACCCAGTCTTCTGTAAGAGCAACTAACCACTGAGCCATCTCTCCACCTCAAGGTTCTGTTTTTTAAATTAAAATAATGAATGTGGTGTAAACATCTAGTGACTACCTCTCAGAGATTTTATTTAACTCATTCATTACATCTTATCAGTGTAAGATATAAGAGTATCTCAAAGGAGACTCCAAAGTAGACAACTTACATAAACAAGTATGAATTTGCCAGTGATGTGGAGCTGCTGTCTTCTGCAGAGGACAGGAAATTGACTGCATCGTCACTGGATAAAATTCATTTACAGCTCTATGAGGAAGAATCATTTGCATTAGAATCAGTGATCAGTTCTCAGAAACTTGTAGACTATAAAATCATAAAAGATACCAACTGTTAAAGAATCAGATACCCAGGGGCTGGAGAGATGACTCAGTAGTTAAGAGCTCTGGCTGCTCTTATAGAGGCCCTGGGTTCGAATCCCAGCACCCACATTGCGACTAACTCCAGTTCCAGGGGATCTGACACCCTTTTTTGACTTCTGCAGGCATTGCACAACAGGTGCACCTACATGCATGCAGGCAATTTACTCATGCACATAAAATAAAAGTAATAAATAAAACATTTACAGAAAGAATCAGATATCCTAGAAGGATATGGTAGATAAATGCCTAGCATTCTATTAAAAGACACCCAGACTTGGAATTCCAGATACTTGGTAGGCTGAGGCAAGGGGATCTCTAGTTCAAGGTCAGCCTGAGCAACTTAGTGAGACACTGTCTCAAAAGAAACAAAGTGGAGGGCTGAGGATGAAACTCAGTGGTGGAGTGTTTGCTTAGCCTTAAGAAACCCTGGATTCAAAAATAAATAAATAAACAAAAACAAAAAAAATTTAAAAAAATATCCAGTAATCTTTTTTTGCCCATTTCAAAGACTGCTACCTGTTCTCTTTCTTTCTTTCTTTCTTTTTTTTTGGACACAAGGTCTTACTTTGTAGATCTGGCTTCCTTGAACTCATAGAATGATTGTCTTAGTTTGTTTCTTCATTGCTGAGACAAAACACTCTGACTAATACCAGCTTGGGGAGGAAAGGGTTTATTTATCTTACATCTCCCGGGTCACAGTTCATCAGGGAGCCCAAGGTAGGAACTCAGGGCAGGAACCTGGAGGCAGGAGCTGGAGCACAGGCCATGGAGGAACGCTGCTTACTGGCTTGCTCCTCTGGCCCCTGCTCAGCCTGCTTTCTTATGCAACACAGGCCCACCTGCCCAGGGGTGGCATCACCCACAGTGGGCTGGGCCCTCCCATATCACTCATCAAGAAGATGCCCCTCAGACATGGCCACAGGCCAGTCCAATAGAAGCAATTCCCCAATTGAGGCTCCCTCAACCCAGGTGTGTCAAGTTGACACTAAAGCTATCCAGCACAATTGACCCCTTGTCAACTTGACATACAAACATCACTATTAAACCATAACTTTCCAATTTTTGTCCCCAAGATATGTTAATATCACAGCATAAGACAGAACAACTTTAAAAACCTACAATCCTTAAGAAATCCAAGCACTTAAAAGTCCATAGTCTCTTTTAAAAGTCTCTTAACTATGGGTGGGCATCTGTAAAATCCAAAACAAGTACTGTCTTATTTCAAAGGGAAGAATCAGGCACACCTAAGCAAAACCTAAGTCCAGCAAAGTAGCTCGAGGCTGGACATCTGGGATTCACTCACGATCCTCTGGGCTCCAAAGGGTACTGGTGGCTCCATTGCTCTGACTCTGCAGTCCATAGCACACTCAGGTCATCTTGCAGACCCAGGCCAACTCCATTCCACATCTGCTGCTGTCCTTGGTGGTTGACCCATGGTCCCGGCATCTCCAAAAAGCTGGGGTCTCCACTGAAACTGAGGTTGCACCTTCACCAATGGCTTCTTCTTGCCTCTCTGGGTGCAAAGCCTCAGATTCTCTCCATGACCCCTTCAATCCTGGGGTCTTAACTGCAACTGAAGCTGCACGTTCACCTATGGACTTTCCTGGCCTCTGCATGCCAAGCCTCAGCTGCTCTCTGCGACCCCTTCATGCTTTCAACACCAGAACCATGCAGGAGACTCTTACACATTACCAAGTCCTGCTTCCAGCTTGAGATAGAGACTTGGGTCCCCTCTGTGTGCTGACCCTGAGGAAATACCTCCCAGAAGACTTCGCCTCAGTGATGCTAGTCTCTTATTACTTACAGCTGATTTTCAGCCCGAGCTAACCAGCATCAATTGTCCCAGTAAAGCAAAGGTTTTACTTCAGTTTCTGGTCTCTTCTTAATCACAGCTGATTTTTCAGCCCCCGCCAACCAGAATCCAGATTCTCAATCCAAAAATCTCATACCAACAGCCCTGATAGTCTCTGCTTCCCTTTGAAGCTTCACAAGCCAGGCCTCCATCATCTGCAACTCTTCCAAGCTCCACAGCAACAAACTCTGAGCACGCAATGGCTTTTCTGACCCAAAGTTCCAAACACTTCAACAGCCCTCCCCAAAACACCAAGCTCAGGTCTGTCACAGCAATATCCCACTCTCTGGTACCAATTACTGTCTTAGTTTGTTTCTTCATTGCTGGGACAAAACACTCTGACCAGTACCAACTTGGGGAGGAAAGGGTTTATTTATCTTACATCTCCCGGGTCACAGTTCATCAGGGAGCCCAAGGTAGGAACCCAGGGTAGGAACCTGGAGGCAGGAGCTGGAGCACAGGCCATAGAGGAATGCTGCTTACTGGCTTGCTCCTCTGGCCCCTGCTCAGCCTGCTTTCTTATGCAACACAGGCCCACCTGCCCAGGGGTGGCATCACCCACAATGGGCTGGGCCCTCCCATATCACTCATCAAGAAGATACCCCTCAGACATGGCCACAGGCCAGTCCAATAGAAGCAATTCCCCAATTGAGGCTCCCTCAACCCAGGTGTGTCAAGTTGACACTAAAGCTATCCAGCACAATGATCCATCCACCTTCCTCTGCCTCTGCCTCCTGAGTGCCTCAACTAAAGGTGTGCACTACCTGTTTTCTTGAATGGCCAAGCAGGGAAGGCATGGGAGATGATTTTAAAGGAATGAGTGGGGTGGGCACACTTTGTGTGCCTTGTTAAGACTTAAACTAGATCCTAAGAACCTGGTAAACCAGCCTGTGTTTTTAAGAAGAGGATATAGTTAGTCCTGTGTATCCATGGGTTTCATATTTGTGGATTCAACCAAACACTGAAAACATTTGGGAGAAAAAGTTGTCTATAATGAAGATCTACAGACTTTTTTCTTCTTGTTCCCTAAACAAGACAGTAATTATTTATATAGTATTTGCATGGTATTGAGTATTACTAGTAATCTAGAGGAGATTTAAAGTATACGAGAGGATGTGTGTAAGTTACAGGAAAATGTGTATAAGTTATAGGCAAATGGTCGGCTGTTTTATATAAGGGCCTTGGGCATCTGCAGATCCTGGCATCTGAGGGGAGTCCTGGAATCCATCCCTGTGTGGACACTGTTAGGCAACTGTTATTTGCTCAGAAGTAGTCTAGGTGCTGGTGATGGCTCAGTGCTTCAAGCAGAGGCTCACAGGGGCCAAGAGGACAAGTTGGTGGGCCTTTGCACATGATCCTTCCAGAAGTCCACCTAGTATGCTTAACTTAGCATCTTTGTCTTCTTCACTTATGGCTACTGCATAAGATCAACATCCCAACCCACTTCTTTCCCCTCCTGCCTTTCCTGTGTTCAGCAATGCTGTTCACCTAGCATCCTTATTTTACAGTGTCTACTTTCACCCCCAAACCCCCAAGTTTAATCTCTACAAGGCAGAAATTTTTGTCTTTTATATTCACGCCCTTGTCCTGGCCCTTGGAGTAGAGCTTGGTACAAAGTGAGCATTTGATCAGTATCTGTGGAAGGAGAGAATGACTGAGGCCAGATTCTGGAGGCAAAGGCCTGATGCCAGAGAACCAGGTCACATCCTGTTCTTCTCTGCCTTGGTGTTTTTTGTTAAGTAGGTATGATTGCTTGTGCTCATGACAGACCCTCTGAAATCTCTAGAGAAAATACCTAGATGGGAAAACCCATGTGTGTATTTCTCAGTGTTCATGGGTGGCCAAGTCCAGTCCTGACCTTAGCATGCTAGGGAAGGAAGAAAGAAATAAAGTCACTGAAAAAAGAAACTAAGGGAAAAAAGAACCCCTTTATCCTTCTAGAAAGGATGGATCAAGATTATAAATGTCCAGGGAATCCAATCCTATTAGGCAGATTGGATGAGTAAAGCCAAGCAGGCGTAATGGGGCCCTACAGAGTTAGGAGGTAGTACCTGTCTATGGGAGAAGCCAGCAGCTGCTCAGCTCTAGATGGCTACCATGCAAAAGTTCATGCCCTTGTTGGCAGAGGTGGCTACCATGCAGATGTGCATTCCCCTATTGGCAGATCTCCTGTTCCGTAGAGCAAGACTCAAGTCCACTTATCTGTATGGAATTGCCATACTTTAGAAAGTGTATAGTCTAGGAATGGGGAGATTGCTCAGTGGGTAGAGAGAAACTGAGTTCAAATCTTCAGAATGCAGGTAAAACTGGGCACAGTAATGCACATGTGTAATCCCAGGGCTCCTACAACGAAGTGGGAGTCAGAGGCAGGAGAATCTCTGGAGACTTATGGGTCACCTAACCTGTGTGCACAGAGGCAAACACCAAAGAAACCTTCTCAAAGAAGTTGAAGATGAGGACTGATATCAGAGCTTGCCCGATAATCTCCACGCACATGTTGTAGCACATGTGAACCAGCACTTACACACTGGGTAATGCTAAGGAAAGGGGTGTAAGATGTTACTAATGCCTGTAACAGATCCAAGCCTTCCCTGTTGAAATTTGAAGGAAGCTTATGTACTTTGGAGGTAAAGGGGAAGGAGAGCAGACAGAGGTAACAGCACATGCAAAGGTCCCATGTATGACTAGAGGCCAGTGTTGTTGGAGCAGAGAGCACAAGTTAGCACATTGGGAAATGAGATGGATTTGTCCACAAGAGCCATATTACGCAGGACCTTGTGTGCAGATGAAAGATTTTAAATCTTCAACAAAAGGGGAAGTAAATGAAATGTTCTGACAAGAAAGTTCAAGTGAGGGTGTGATTATTGTTCCATATTAGAAGGACCCTTTTGATTGTGTTGGAGGAAGGGCAGAGAGCAGAAAGGAGAGAGCAATTAGGAGGTGGCTGGGTAGTAGCCCTGCTTCTGCAGTGGAAGTATCTGCCTTGGTCTATAAGTAGGGATGGGCAACTTGTATGGACTCCATTGTGTTCTCCTGAAGCTGCCACTGTCACCTTAGGGAGAAGGGAAGCCCTGAAAAGTGCCACCTTGCTCCTTTAGTGGTCTGCCAGGTGAGGGGCTTCTGGGTAGGTGCCCAAGGCTGCCCCTTCCTCTTCCAGCTTGAACTGGAGGGGATGCTGCACAGTAAGTCTCCAGGAACTGCTTGCGAGGGGTAAGGCTTATTTATTTTGATGAGGAAAGACCATGGATAATTTAGTCAAGGAGATAAAAACCAGCATGCGGTCACCATTTAGCAGAAACTGACTTCTCACAGCTAGGAAGGCATTTGTGGCTGCATTATGCTTGGGTTTACACTCAAAAGACTGGAGGAAAAGCTTTCACTGGATTCTGCTGCTCCAAACACTGGAAAAAGCAAGGACTTGAAGACATCAGCTGTCCCTGTCCAGGAATAACAAGTTAAACCAGTCAGTCCTGGGTTCCTGCCCCAACTGGCTCCTTGTCAGCTTAAGGGGATGTGTCTGACTGAAATTAATTAGAGCCTTTACCTTGAATCAACCTCAGCCAAAAAATGTTGAGAAAATGTAATCATTCCCTAAGGAAGCCCAGGGAATAGTCATGGTTTGATGACCAAAGGTTAAGTCATGACTGAGTACCCTCCAGAAACTTCTAAGGTGAGAATTAGCATGCCTTTCTACAAAGGATCAGTTTGGAAAGATTTTAGTCTATTCAGACCAAGAGGCAGAATTGAGGATTTTATGTGGGTACTTAGACGATCATTTAAAATGTAACTCTTAGGGTCCAATGAGATGGCTTAGCACTGTTCTGCCAGACTACGTGTTTGTTTCCCAGCGCCCATAATGGACAGCTCACAAACTCTTATAACTCTAGCTCTGGAGGATCCAGTGCCTCTGATCTCTGTGGTCACCTGGACTCATGTGCAGATAACCATACACATATGCCTAATTTTAAAAATATAGCTCTTCAAAATTATAATTGCACTCTGTGAACTATAGATTACTGACCCCCTTTGTAAAGGCTGTTCAGCAGCCGAACACCTGCTTTCAGTTGCTCTGTTCTCCAGATGTGGTTGACTACCTGGAGGACCGTAAAGCAGGGAGGAGGAAGCCAAGGGGGTATACTCAGGCTGTAGCTCTGGTTGGCTGACAACTCCTTTCCTACCCATAAGGGGACAAACTGTGATATATTTTTAATGGTAAAAATATGGCTTTGGGGACGATGCCATCACAGTGGCTAACCCCTAGATCTTACCTGCCTAGGTCAGGTCGCCCTTAGCTCCTTGTATTCATCCTCCCCACAAACACCCAGATTGCCAGGGATTTCCTTCCCCCTAAAGTCATCAGCCTAACTTTCAAGATGTTTTTATGTCTCTCTGTGTGACTGAGCAAGTTCCTTAGCCTTTCTGAGCCTCAGTTTCCTCAGCAGCTGCCTCTCAAGGACAGGGTGGGGGGAAAGGAAAAGTTTATGCTTGTGAACACCTTTGCTCTCTCTACACTCCCACTTTCCCATGCCTCTGCTCACTGCTGCTCTCCTTTTTCTGTTCTTCCTTTGATAAGGCTGGAAAAGAGGAACAGGAGGGCATGGATGGAAGCCCTCAATCAGTGGGCAGACAGGAGAAAGGAACAGAGTCGTCTGATCCAGAAAGCACGAGGACGAAGAAGGTAAAGTTGTCCCAGATCTTAGTATGGCTGTCATATTTAGCCATCAGGGACTCAGTCACAGGAGCTGCCTGGCAGTGGTGGCATGAAATGTATGTAAATCTCCACTAATGGCCCCAATGGCCCTGGCCCTCAGCAGTTTCTGGAGGAATGGCTTTGTGGGGGATCTTTGAGTATCTTCACTAAGGTGATCTTCAGCCACATGCGTGGGTTCTGCCTCCCTCTCCAGCAACTTGGCTGTTCTACTAAGAGAAACATGTGCCCTAAAAAGACCCAGGCTTCAGAGCCAGGCTCCCAAAATAGGCAGGTCCCTTAGGGGGTAGGGGATACCAGTATTCAAGTTGGGGTCCTGACCTCGGCAGGCCCAGACACTGAGATTAATAGGACATATTCTATGCTTTGTAAAGATTATTTTACTTAGTTAAAAATCAAAATCCAATTACAGTCCTCCTGGGCTGGGCTTCCACAAGCCAAAAGAAATGTCCTTGGATGATGGCCAGCTTCGTGCCTTTCCGGTCAGGGGAAGCTAATCTCCTAAATCTGTCTGCCCCAGCCTGTAGGCTGCTGGGAAAATCAAGGGGAAAATATAGGAGTGGTCAAGTGTGAGAATGGAAGTTGTACCTTTGCTGAAAGAGGGAGGTGGAGGAATTTTTTGAGTGATTTCAATATAGTTACCTTTAGTGATAACCACATATACAAGAAAACAGTTCCAACAAGTTTTTAGCATTTATAATGTATCCATTCATTCCAAACTTTATTGAACACCAATTATGTACCAGGGGTTAGGATTCTTTGTATCATTTTAAACATGGTGGTTTAGGCAGCAAGGACTGATTCCAAAACCTGTGTAACTTTGGGCATACTCTGGAAGATGAGTGAGTGATGTGGGACTCGAGTTGCTCATGTCCACTAAGTACCTAGTAAATGCTTCCCAGGGAGAAGGTGGAATGCTCAGGGTCTTTCTGACTTGAGGGAGCTGATAGTCAATGTTTGTGGCTTCTGGTTGAACATTCTCAGCCACAGTCTGGTGTCCATTCTGTATTTTCATACAGGAACAAGAATGGGAGAGTGGAAGTGAGGCTGAGGGGGACAGCTGGTACCCCACGAACATGGAGGAGCTGGTTACAGTGGATGAGGTAGGAGAAGAAGAAGACTTCATCATGGAACCAGACATCCTGGAGTTGGAAGAAATTATGCCCATTGCCCAGAAAGACAAAATCTGCCCTGAAATGTGCCCCTGTGTGGCAGCCACCTTAGATTTGGACTTGGCCAAGGATTTCACCAAGGAAGGAGAGACCATAGGGAACGGGGCTGCAGAAATCAGCTTCAAGCTGCCCCGGCAACTGCCTTCTGCTTCCACGCGCTGCCCCAATGACACGGACGTGGAGATGCCTGGCCTAAATCTGGATGCTGAGCGGAAGCCAGCTGAATGCGAGACAGGCCTCTCACTGGAGGACTCAGATTGCTACGAGAAGGAGGCAAGAGGAGCAGAGAGCTCAGATGTGCGTCTGGCCCCCACAGCCCAGCAAATGTCTTCCCCCCAGCCAGCAGACGAGAGGGCCGGGCAGTCTAGCCCCTTTCTCGATGACTGCAAGGCCAGGGGGACCCCAGAAGATGGGGCTCATGAAGTCAGCCCCTTGGAAGAGAAAGCCAGCCTCCCCCCTGAAAGCGACTTCCAAGGCCAGGCTTGCCAAGGCGTGTTGACCGAGGGTAACTATCTTCCCTTTCCTCATGGGTGGCTGGGCAGATTGGACCACTGCTCCCTTCCAGACGTTAGGGCATGTGCAGGCTGGAACAGACAGAGATGTGAGCTTTCAACTTACCTTAAAACCAAGACGGAAAGTCATGTACTAACAGAAGCAAGCTTCTAAAGGCCTGGTTAAACTGTTAGAGCTTTTAGGCAAATGGTATATAAGAAATCAGATAGGAGGCTACCTGTGTTCAGAGACGCAAACTCGGGCTAGATTTTTCTGTTTATGGGCACCCATGTGGGCATGGGCAACTAAGATCAGGTTGAGTTTTCAGCAAAGGGAACTTGGATTCTTTGGGACCAGCTGGCTGCCCATTCCTGCACAGTGGAGACCCCTTGGCTGTTATTTCTGTGGTGGGAGAGGGAGTGTGGAGTGAGAGGCACTCATGGGGAGGGAACAGGTCTTCCTAAAGGATTTGGCTTGTTCCCCTTCTTACTATCTCAGACCTGTTTTTCTCCGATGTCTGCTAGTGATACAGGATCTGTCCCAGAAACAACTCCGCCTCTACCGGAGGTGATGTTGTGTCTATGCTTGGCACTATGACATCATGAACTAGGGAGTCTAAAATAGGCAAAAGCCCTGGCTTCTCTGCCAAATGGAAACAGATCCATCCAAGACTCTTGAGGGGTAGAGGGAGGGAGAGCAGCCCTTAAGACTCTCGTAGTGGAAGTAACTAAAGATTCGTTTTATAGAAAGCTCGTGGCATCACCCAGGCTGAAGTAAGACTCAGGGGTCCGAAAATATAGAGGAAAGGCTGAAAAATAAGCATTTCAACCCAGAGCCTTGTGGGTGGCATGAGCTGGTGGGTGACCCGGAGGATTGGGCTTTCCTCCATGTCAAGCTGACCCGAGCTGTTTTTCACCTGCCGGGATCTGAGTCTCCATGGAAACTCTGCCTTGATCAGCCAGCTTGTTGCTAGAGAAACGAAGAGGCCTAGAGCAGGCATAAATAAAGAAGCACTGACATTTCCACCTCGCTCTAAGGGAACCCCTTTTATTTTGTCCTACAGGTCTCAACACGTGCTGGTCTTGGTGGTTTATTAGCTTACCCAGTATTTGGAGTTCATATTTAACAGCACTGTTCACAAGCCTGGGGTGAGAGTGGTTCTGCCTTTTTGGCCAGTCTTGGTAGATGTCAGCACAATTTCTGCCTTTCAAAAATTCTTCTGCTTATAGAGATGGAGCGATTCTGATTTGGGGATAGTGGAGAGTAGTTCATTCCAACTGAAGGCATCCCCCCTCCTCCCTGGCAAATGCAAAGATGTGCCAAGTTTTATTGCATTTTTTGGCAGTGGAAAATAATCTTAATTATAGTGCTTTGGTTCTAATTAGCAGGCCTAGCCCCAGCCTCATGTGATTAAGCAGTCCAAGGGACAATTCCCAATCACACAGTGCAGGGAATAGAATTACGGCGACTCTTTGAGTCCTGCTGTGCTTCATTAGGGACCCCTCCTCTCCCCCGTTCTATGTTTTGCAGAAAACACCAGGTACATGGAAATGAAATCTCTGGATGTGAGATCACCAGAATTCACCGAAGCAGAGCTGAAAGAGCCCCTTTCTTTGCCTTCCTGGGAACCAGAGGATGTGTTCAGTGAACTTAGCATTCCTCTAGGTAGGTAAAATATACACTCCTTTCTGAACTTCAGCTCCAGGAAGTGACAGTTCTAAAGCAACTTTGAGGGGCTCTAGAGGGTTTTTTGTCATTGTTTTTAATGTGCGATGGCAATAACCTATATTTGCAAGATAGTAAAGTCACTTTAATTTCAGGCTCAGTGGGAGACCTGACACCCATGGGACCAAACCTTGAACAGCACAGCAGTGAGACCCAGAAGCCTGTTTACTCCATCAGGGAATGCTTTGTTCTTGACCATACAGAGACAAGTCCAGGCAGGAAAACAGAGGTCCAGAGACCTCCATATAGTCAATTGAAATGAATGTCCTCTGGTATCTTCCCTCCTTTCCTTGTCCCGTGTTGTCCCAAAACTACACTACTTTTTTTTTTTTTTTTCTCCTTTAAAGACCTTCTCTGAGGCATGAGTACCACTGAATAGACTGGAGCAGACAGAGTTGATCAAGGGAGCATGGAACACAGCAAGACTCAGACCCATTCATTTATGGTCACTCTCGTGTCCTCAGATGAGTCTTGCCCTCCTGAGCCTTAGTCTCCTCATCTGTAACGGAGTTGGACCAGTCTGTGGGTTTTCAATGATAAATTAGGGGGGATGGGCTGGAGAGCCAGTTCAGCAGTTAAGAGCACTGGCTGCTCTTGCAGGGGACCTGGGTTTAGTTCCCAGCACCCACATGGCAGCTAACAACCACCTGTAACCCCAGTTCCAGGGGAATCCAGCACCCTCTTCTGACTTCCACAGGCATTGCATGACACGGGTGCACTTACATACATGCAGGAAATAAACTCATACACATAAAATAAAAATAATAAATAAAAAAAATTTTTTTTAAGGCAATGGGAAAGGTTACACTAATAGAAGCACCTACACAGAGATCCTTCATCAGGAAATAAACTCATACACATAAAATAAAAATAATAAATAAAAAAAAATTTTTTTAAAGGCAATGGGAAAGGTTACACTAATAGAAGCACCTACACAGAGATCCTTCATCCCTCTTATGGAACCAAAAGGTCACCATTTTGGCTAAGACGGGATCTGCCATTTTAAGCTCTTGGGATCTGCCTGTCTCTGCCCACCAATGCTGGGCTCTCAGGCATGTACAACCATTCCTGGCTTTTTCCATGAGTTCCAGGAATTCAAACTGAAGTCCTGGTGTCTGCAAAGTAAGAGTTCTTTACCATTGATCCCTCTTCCCAGCCCCCTCATACAAATATTTTTAAAAGCAAAAGGCAGACAGATCCTTTGAATCACGATGCTCTTAGGCACTTTAACTCTGGATACTAATGTTGCAAAACCTGTCTCTCTGAAGCTACAGTTTATTCATGCATGGAGACACTTGGCAAACACTTACTGGGTCATGGGGCACTGTGCTGTGCACCCTGGGGGCACTGAGAGAGTAATAAGTCTCAAACCAGTCAGGAACTTGGAATCTAATTGACACAAAAAATAAGAGTGAATCCTAGTTTCTGACACATTGTCTTTCCAGTACTGTTTTTCATTCCAGAAAATGCATAAGCTTATTATAACAAATTAAAAAATAAGACCCAGATAAGGTCGGCATTGAAGGTCTTATCTTGTCCCTCCCCGGTCTCAGAGGTGGCCACTGTCAGGTCCACAGCTGTCTTCTCCCACAAAAATAGGACCACAGTGTATGCATCATGTTCTGTGTTTCTCATAACCAGATCTTTTCATGTCAGTAAACAGAGAACACTTTATTTTAAAGCACTGAAAATATTCCATCATAAAATCTGCACCAAAGAATTGCTGAACCTTTTCTCTGCTGGTGAACACTTAGGTGGTTTCCTGTTTGTTGTTTTTCCGTTGTGAAAATGTGGTAACATCTAAGCTCTTATTTATTGTTCTCACTCACCATGCAGTATTCCTAGGGCTTTGCATATATTAATTCATTAACACTCCCAAAACACTGATGAGACAGGTGGTATTTTTTAATCCCTATTTTACAGATAAGAAATCTGAGATGAAGAGTTACAGAGCTTCTGATTGGGAAAGACTGGGACTCAAATTCTAGTAGTGTACTCTTACCCCTGTCCCCTGCTGCAGTCCAGATGTGCTTGTTTGGTTCCTTTTGTGTGCATGCCAGCATTTCTTTGAAACAGGATGCTAGCCAGGCGGGGGAGCCTTGTGGGGGCTGTATACATTTGCATTTAAAACTTTTATAATTGCTACTAAATTGCACTTTAAAAAGAGGATAGCAACTTTCAGTGCTACCTTGAGGGAGAGTTCCCATTCCCTGCCTCTTTGCCAACTTTGGATATCAGTTTTTAATCTTTGCCAACCTGTTAGGAGGAAAATGGTATCTCATTTTGTTTTTTTGAACAACTGCATTGAAGTATAATTGGCATACAATGAAGTACACATAAAGGGTGCAATTTGATCCATTTTGGCATATGTATGTACCTGTACTGCGTTGTGGATTGGATATAGCACATTCTAGATTTTCATCTACCTGGTGATGGACATTTGTGTTGTTTCCAGAATGGGCTATTACAGATCATCTTCAGTTAGCTTAGAAAGCCATTAGCTTATTGGTCTCCATACTCCCACCCCCAGGAAGGTATAGTACTGTCTTCTCTGATTGACAGGTGAGCAGACTAAAGTCCAGAGGCATTCTCAAGAATACACATCAGGTTCAGGAACTTGGGCTGTCTGCTCTCTCACCACCCTGCTATCTCCTTTCACTATTTCTGTGGGAAGTTAAGAGCACGGACTCTGGCCTCTTATACCTGAGTTCAAATCTCATCTCTGTTACATGATGGCTGGGTTACAAATAGCAACCTCTCTAACCTCTCTGCTTGGAGTTCTGCATCCATGAATGTGGAGAAGTCATAGAGGCCACCCAGCCTACCATGTAGACCTATGTTGAAGTGGAAATGAACAAATATACGTAAGGTCTCGGTGCCTTCTAGTAGCAGGAACTTAGGGATGACTGAAGGGTTGTTTTGGTGTTACTGTTCATTCCAGAATTGAGACTTACTGTTGGGCTGCAAACCCTTTACCCTCCAGGGCTGATCGCTACTGCAGAGAGATTTCCAGAAACATGAAAGGCACAGTCAAGTCACTGTGGAGAGCACAGTGGTGAATTACAGGATGCCAAGGATTGGGCACCCTATTGGGAGAAAAGGGCGTTTAGCCCTGCTGTCAGGGAGTGGGGGAGTCGGGGCATTCATGGTTAGAGGACGGCACTGGGCACTGCTTGTGTGATTCCAGCCAGTTCTGCATGACCCCAGACAATGTAAGCCTGCCAAGGCCTGCTCTTTCCAGAACCAAATAGCATTGCTGGCAAAAAGTGAGCCTCCCCCTCTCTCCACCCCAAGCTTTGCTAGTATGACACAGTCATAATTACCCATGCCAGGAGCTATTATTAGGAGGCAAAAGCAGCTTTAATGATGGTACTTAATCGAGGCTGAGGAAATGGAGGACTCAGTGGCTGCTGAGCTTGCTGAGGCTGTGGCCGTGTTGCTCAGCACTGCCGTTTTAGATCCTCACATTCAGGCTTCCTGAGGCAGTGGTAGTGAACTCGATGTTGTCTGCACAGCCTCTGGGTTTTTCTGTGGTGGGCTTCCATTCCTTTAGGGATCATATGCCCCCCCCCACACACTTCACTTCTCTTTCTCCATTGCTATCTTTTGATTCCTGGAATGACCCAACCCTCTGAGCAGGGCCTGGGAAGAAAGTTACTGCTTGCTGAATTGTGGAGCTGGTTCTCTGGGCAGCCTTGATGAAAGGCTGGAGAGTGGGTGGGAAGGCCAGCATTTAGACAGTTGTTTTCTGTGAAGATATATTGGAAGAAGTGTTCTCAAACTAATATTTTTCTGAGCACCAGGCAAAACTACAGACAGGTGCTTCCTTACAACACCATCCATGGTATTGGTATTATTCTTCATATTTTACAGATGAGAAAACTAATTTCAGAAAGGTTTGATAATGTCCCTGAGGTCACACAGCTTAAATAAAATGGCTAGGCCTCTCTGACTCTAAATGCCATTTTCTTTCCATTACTACTATGGCTTTGGCTTCCAAGCTTTCTTTTTTTTTTTTTTTTTTTTTGCTTGGCTTTTGGTGGTGCAGTGTCATACCCAACCCCACAGATGGTAGCTGTACTTCTCTGGTTGAAAAGGGCCATGGCTGCCCTCTCTGCCTCCTGCCTCAGGCTCTGTGAATTCCCCTGAGGCAGCTATACCCCTTCTGGTGATCCCAGGACAGGGACTGAGAGGCTATAGCCTGGACACCAGTGGCATCCCCAGGGCTCTGTACCTCCCAGGTGGCCTACCCCGTAGGGTCTGGGACAGGATAGGACAGCAGACTCTGATCAGAGCTCTTTCCCAGCAGCTTTGTGTAGCTTTGAGCCCCTGTGGAGTAGTAGCCAGCACAAAACTGTCTCACAACAGCAGAAAAAGGAGGTGGTAGGCTTTGCTTACTGCCCCTTACTCAGCTGCATCCTGGAGCCCATTTGTGAGGTGGAGGAGAAAACTGGACAGTCCCCCTACAGCCCCCTCCCCGACTAGCCATGTGTTTATCCTTTGCCCTGAGCTTGGGAGAAACGAGAAGGGAAAGACATTGAGCCCCCTTTGGGCAGCTGGACTGAGTGACACCCTCCCACTTCTGGGGACTGCTGCAGGCTACTGAGGCTTGGCAGGCAGACAGGTAGGCAGCAGTTAGAGAAAATCCAGGTCCCAAACGCTGACCTGGCAAGCTGTAGAGTGGGCTCCCTCTCTTCTCCTGTCCTCCCTCCAAGCTGCCTCTACACACCAACAAGTAACTTCTATTGAGGTGGGAAAAAAAAAGTTCTAATTACAAGTTTAGGCTGTGTCTCATGACAGTGTCTGCTGTGTACTAAGCACCAAGTGAAGGAAGAGGAGGAGCCAGGCTGTGGTGAGGAGGCCAGCCCAGGCCTTGCCATCTTCTTCCCTGGGAGAAGTAACCATATCCCCTTTCTCTTGTCTGCACAGTGTGGCCAGATATCCCAGCACTGCCACCTTCAGCACAGGACAGGGGAGCAGCCCCACCTGGCTGCTGTGTTCTGCTCATACTTGGGGAAAGTTTCCCATCTAGCAAGTAGAACCTGGGCCCCTCAGGCTTAGTGCCTTGGGTGTAGTTCCATGGAGGACCTACTTTGCACAGCCCTAACACCCTGCTCTCTCTATGGAGTGCCACCATCAGACCCTATGAGCTGGGCATGAGTGCATCTTACTCCCATTTTCTGCTGAGGAAATGAAGCCCAGGAGTGGATCAGGTTTATGTGGGTTCCTAGCATCTGGACTGGACCCTTCTGATCTGGGCTCTTCCACTTGGAGGACTATTTCTTCAGGAGGAGAAGTGACTCAGGAACACCTTCCTGGAGGCTGGCCCAGCCACCACCACTTCAAAGATGAGTCGACTGCCTGTAGTATTATCACTTCCTGAGGGCTGGGCACCCATTGTTTCTTGCTTTTATAATCATAAGTCCCCCTCCCCAAATTCTGGAATGTATATTTAATAAATCATCAATTGATGATGAGATATAAAAAGTGAAGAAAGATAGGAGATGTTTATGATATACCGTGTGAAAAAGAGAAGATAGAAAATCGCATTTAGGGTATAATTAAAACTGCCCTGAAACAGCTGGGCATGGTGGCACATGTCTGTAATCCCAACACTCAGGAGGCAGAGGTAGGTGGATCTTTGTGAGTTCGAGGACAGCCTGGTTTACATAGCAAGTTGAGGCCAGCCAGGGCTATAAAATAAGACTTTGTCTCAAAACAAACAAAACAATGACAACAACAAAGCCCTCCCCAGAGTCCTACATATCAATAAATAACATGGCAAGAAATACTTTGCTATCTTTTACTTATTTTCAGATTTTTCTTTAATTAAAATGATCCTAAAAGGGCTGGAGAGATGGCTCAGTGGTTAAGACAACTGGCTACTCTTGCAGAAGACCCAGGTTTGAATCCTAACACCCACATGGTAGCTAACAACTGTCCGTAACTCCAGTTCCGGGGGATCCAACACCCTCTTCTGTCCTCTGCGGGCATTGCACTACACAGGTGCACTTGCATACATGCATGCGATACACACATACACATAAAAGAAAAATGAAAAGAAAAAAATAAAGTTTTGAAAACAAAAAATCCAAAATACAGTGAATTCTTCCAGAATTTTGGTCACAAAGGCAGAGACATGTAGAGGTGAAATCCTAAGAAATCTCAGAAGCCTCCTCCTTTCTCCTTTCCCCAGGAGCAGGTTGACTGAGGAAGACTTCACCCAGATTCCCAAAGGCAGGACACAGAGCGTATAATTGCCAAGTGCCCTCCACCCAGCATTCACAACCACCTGTGAATGAAGAAGGCACTTTCTTTTGTGACTGTGTTGTAAATGTGACTGAGGTCAGAGTTGGAGGAGCTAGGTAACCACTAAAGTCAGCAGTAAATGAGGGATGGAGCTCTTGCTCTTCTTTTGAGCCCCTGCAACTTGCAAGACCACAGGGGCCTTCCACTACTTTTCTAAGGCTGCTCTCCATTCCCCACCCTTCCCTAGGAGTGGAGTTCGTGGTTCCCAGGACTGGCTTTTATTGTAAGCTGTGTGGCCTGTTCTACACAAGTGAGGAGGCAGCGAAGGTGAGCCACTGTCGCAGTGCTGTCCACTACAGGAACTTACAGGTAACGCTCTACCTTCCTTGATGCACAGCCTTTGGGGTTTCCCAATCTTCATGTACAGGCCAGGCACTCCGAGTCTTAGGCCTCTCTTGCCTCTGACTTGAACTCCCATCTTCAAGGCCAGGCATAGTGATTTGCCATTCCCTAAGCATACCCTTTAGATACATCCTCTCTAAGATGATACCTCCTCCCACCATGTAGAGAATACCTGCCTCTACCAGGCTACTCCACAACATGGCTATAGCCCATGGGTGCCCAGAGCATCATGTCTACTTTAACACTTACAACATACTCTTGGGTAGCTTTTTAAACATCTGCCTCCCTAGCCACACTGAGCATAACTTGGGGTATGCTGGTATTTTCCTGACACATGGCACAGCTAATCCCTTCCTACCAGGACTGTTACAATGCAGATGTTTCCTTTTCTCTTCCTCCATGTAGGTAATATTTTGGAATGAAAACCACAGTTTTGTCCCATTTAAATGTTCAGACAGCAAATAATATCTCAGAAGCTCATACACCCAACACTGTTCTAGGCACTGGGTACAGCAGCAACAAATACAGGGAAAGCTCTGTCCTTATAGAGCTTCCAGCCTAATGTAGAAGACCAACAATAAATCAAAAAACTAAGTAATATGCTATAGTAAAACACCATATATAAAAATATACCATATGGGCTGAAGAGATGGCTCGGTGGTTAAGAGCACTGGCTGCTCTTACAGAGGACCTGGGTTCAAATCCAAGTACCCACACAGAGGCTAACAACCATCTGTAACTCAAGTTCCAGGGGACCCAATTCCCTCTTCTGACCTCCACTGGCATTGCACAATATTAGTGCACTTGACATACATGTAAGCAATACACTCATACACATAAAATAAAAATAATAAAATATTAAAAAATACATATTACATACTAGATTCGTACAATCTAAGATGCCATTATTTGTAAAGCACCATTTTCACTTGTTCTTCAACACGTGGGAGATTGAACCCAGAACCTCAAGTATATTGAGCACATATTCTGCCTCTGAGCCACATCCCTAGCCCAGTACATTATTTTTTAATACCAACTAGATAAAGCAATGCTGCAAATTAAACAATGAGACTCCATCAGTTGTTAAATGCATTTTTTAATCTCAGAGATGTTAATGCATTTTTCAAAGTATCTTAAAATCAATGAGCAATACTAATGCATTCTATAATGTATACCTACCAAATATATAGTTTATTATAATGTAAATGCCATTCTCATGATTAGCTTCTGGTACAGGGTTGGCTTTACAGGCATTTACAGGCATTTACAGGCATTTACAGGCATTTACATGTTCTGGAATGAGCCTCTCGAGGCAGCTAAATTTTCACTATAAGGATCAGAGTTGAGGGGTAGGGAGATGGCTCAGTTGGTAAAGTGCTTGCCACAGAAGCATGAAGACCTGAGTTTGGATCTCTAGCACTCACAGAAAAGCTGGGCATGATGGTGCATGCCTATCATCCCAGTACTGGTGAAACAGAGACAGGAGGCTCTCTGGAGCTTGCTGGCTAGCCAGTCTTGCCAAATTGGTGAGCACCAGGTTCAGAGAGATAATTGTCTCAAAAAATAAGGTGGAAAGTGATGAAGACATCTAATGTCAATCTCCAGCTTACATACATGCATACTTGCACACACACACACACACACACACACACACACACACACACACACACACACACAAAAAAAAAACAGAAAATTTTAAAATGATAAAGAGAGTTTAATCCACAGGGCTCAAATCATGAAATGCCCAGGGTATCTTTGCCCTGGTTCCAGGTCAGGCATTCCTGGAATTTACAGTTAAATCTTTTAGAGTGGCTGATTTTTTTTTTTTTATTTTTTTTTTTTTTTTTTTTTTTTTTTTAATTTTGTATGTGGGGCGGTCAGAGGACAAATTGCAGGAATTCATTCTCACTTTCTACCATATGGGTTCCAGGGACTGAACTCAGGCTTGGAGGCACTCATCCTTACTCATGAGTCATCTGGTGACCCTGAGCTAATGGTTCTTAACCAGGAATATGAAGTAGAATTTTGACGTATATGTACTAGGTGACATATTTAGTAGAGTAGTAGCATGTAATTTGAGAAAGTTCTTGGGATGCTTATAAAATGTGCACATCTAATTAAGAAGTTTGGATTTGTTTTGCAATTGAGGAAACAGAAGCTCAAGGAAAAGCTATAGGATCTATTCAAGGCCATGCAGATAGTAAGTAACTGGATTTAGGATTAGATCACTTGATTCTTAACCATTTGTTTCTTTTTACTTTACTAAGCTTGTCTTAGAAACTGAGACCTGTAATTTCCTGGCCCAGTCACTATTTGTAAAAGACTGTCACTAGCTGTGCCCAAACACAGGTCATTTAAGCCTCTTAATTTCCCTCCAGAGAGCAGCTGCTCTGTGACCTGACCTGGCAGCCATAGTCCTTTCTCTCCTGGAGGGCAGAAGGAGGTGGGGTGGGGGAATGAAGCATGGCATGGCCAGAGCAGGGGATTCAGACTGGTCTCTACAGAGGCAGCTGAGGATAGTCATCTAGCCCAAAGACCTCATCATTCTGCCCAGACCTGGACAGTAAGTAGTAAGCTGGAAGGGTTGTGGAGACATTCTGGTACTGATTTTCCAAACCATGCACATTGCTTACTCTTTCTAGTAAAGGCCCAGAATCTTCATTTTAAAATTTTAACAGCACTAAAGAACAAACTCAGGACTTCGTGCATATTAGGCAAAGACTCTATACCACTAAGCCACATACCAAACCCAATAAAGTACATTTTAAACAATCTTTCCAGTAACTTCTGATGTTTCAATGTGAAACTCTTTGATCTTTTCTCAGTAGAATTGTACAGCCCCTAAAGAGACCACAGAGTTCAAGTTCACTACCACTCAAAGAGTTATGAAGAATACAGGGCCTACCTTTTTTCCAGGCAGCGGCCTTCACTGTTTTTAGGGCCTCTAGGGCCAAACCCCGGGTGGCATCCCATTCCTACAGCAGGCCAGTGACATGCCTGTGGTCCCCAGACACATCGGGTGTAGACATTGCCTCAGCCCTTCACGCTGGCCAACCTCAGCTCAAGCTTCCCTGGCACATCTGTCAGGGAGCCAGGAGCCTCTGTCACAGCCTTCTCAGATAGGGTTTCTGTCAGTGGCCTTGACAGAATGTCTCCGTCCCTATAGCCTCACTTCACCCACTCCACTGCAAACTGCACAACTTGTGAAAACTGAAGAATTCAGACCCACACAGATGGTGCTGGCTGCCTCTTCAGTCAGGCAACTTGTAAAATTATCACTCAGCAGGAGGCCTTGAGTGGGGGTTGGGGATGCCCTGGGAGGCAGGAGCAGGTGGAAGGTGCCTGTATACAGCTTCCAGAAATCCCTGCTGTGCCATGGCGCTATGAAAACCCACTGGGAGTGATCTGGAGCAGCAAGTGTAGGCTGGACTAGACAGGAAAGTGGACACTGCTGGCTGCAAGCCTCAGGGAAGAGTGCACATACAGGCAAGACACTCATCTACTCAGGTTCCTGAGCCAGGCAGGGGAGAAACCTGGGCTTTCGGCAGCAGCCTCAGCCACAGGTGTCCACTGAGGGCCCTTCTCCCAGTCAATCTGTACCCACTTCTGAAAGCCAGTCTCCTCCCAGAAGGAGGGCGAGGAAGACGCTATTGCTCCCATTTAACAGAGTAGAAGTCTGGGGCCAGGAGAGGTGAGGGACGTCCCCCAAGCCCCACTGCTGGCCCAGCTCAGGTGAAAGCTTGATATTCCTAAAATTTACTCTGTGCTGGGCACTGTGATAAATGCTTTGTGTGGTGTCTTGTCAGCTTATAGCCCCCAGCCCTCCCTGTGCAGGGTTGTCATGGTTACAATTACTTTACAGTCAGGGACATTTAGTCACTTGCCTGTGGAGAGCTAAAATTTGATCTGATATGGTTGAGCCTGCATACTTAACCCCTGTACTGGACCTGATCCTTCTGACTCCTTACCTGCTGCTGTTTATAAAGTCCTTGCTGTCCCAACAGAGTCAGACCACTCCTGTTGGGGCCCCAGACCATTCCACATCCTAACTACAGCACTGGACCCAGGCATTTTAAAGGCATCCCCAGCTGGCTAATGAGCCATGGCCAGTCACAGCCCTGAGCGCTTCTGGAGTTGTGCGGGCAGCCCCCAACTAGAAAGTAGACATACTGTTTTCAACCCACCGAGGGACCACTAAACTCCACCCCCATAGCCTGAAGCTATAGGAAACAGTTGTCTCTGGGCTTCTGCCCCTCACCCACGTTCCCTCCTTCTGCTTTTTATGTGTGGACATTGCTGCTTTTTCTGGAAAATAGGCAGCACTATCACAAGGATTGAGTTTATGTAAGCCAGAGAGTTAGTAAGTATTTGGCACCACAGAAGGGCTGGGGGTGGTTGCGATGGTTGGTATCTGTACTCTCTACTTTTCCTACAAGAGATTCACATTGTTTGTAAACTAACATAAGGGGGTTCTCTCACCACAAGATACACTGGTGACAGGAGAGGTAGCTGCCATTGGTCACAGGTGTTAGAAAAGGGGACCTAGGCACACACCTGCAAACCCACACCCTGACATCTCCCTGCCTCTGTTGTCCCTCTCTCCGCCACAGAAGTACTTATCCCAGCTGGCAGAGGAGGGCCTGAAGGAGACAGAGAGGGCAGGAAGTCCAAGCCCTGAAGACAGCGGAATCGTGCCACACTTTGAAAGGAAAAAGCTTTGATGCTGTTGTTGCCACCACCACTGTTTCTGGAAGATGGACGGGAAGCCGGCTGAAGTGGGGCCAGCCTGGCCACAGGGACAGGACTGAGACCAGAGAGGAAGGAGAGCGGGCAGGACATGGTGCTTGGGCTTGTTCCCAGAGACTCATCAAAACACCCCTGTGTCTCTGGGGAGCTGCCAGCTCTCCTTTGTGGGTCCAGCCCACCAAGGTGACCAGCTCCCTGTGGGCTCCTGTTTCTCCCCCGCAGTCTTTCAGTTTGCTCTTTCTTCCTCTCACCTCTCCCTTCTGTGCCAAGGTTATTTTCCTGTCCATAAAATCCAACTTCTCAGGGATTGCTACTGTGCTTAAAGTGTTGATAGGTTATAGCAGGTCAGATGAGGCTGAGTCATACAAGGAAAAGTTTTAACAGAAGCCCTTGAATGTGGACAGCCACTTCAGTGAATCTGCAGCGCTCTTACAACCTGTCCTTCTGTGTGCCCAAGGATGGGGGAGCCGAGTCGGGTTCTGTAGTCCTGAGGGAAGACACCAAAGAATCGGGTGGCAGAGATGTGAGTGACTTCATTAAGGCTTCCTCCAGCTTGGTCATTTTGAAAAGGCCCTGTTTTTCTTTTCTTGGCTAGTGCTGGGAATTGAACCCAGAACCTTGCACATTCTAAACAGGCTCTCTACTGCTGAGCTACATGCCCAGCCAAAAATCTCTCAGATTTGTTTTGTTTTGAGGCAGAGTCTCCTGTGATCCAGGGATTGCCCTGAGTTTGTTAAGAAACCAAGGGTGACCTTGAACTTCTGATCTTCCTGCCTCTACCTCTCCAGTGCTGAGATTACAGGTGTTGTGGTGCTGTGGATCAAACCAAGAGGTGCATGCATCAGAGGCAAGCACTTTACCAACTGAGCAATGTGTCCAGCCCTAAAGTCCCTGTTTTCAAGAACTCATGCTTCCTCAGTTATTTTAGAAATCCATGAGGTTGATGCCTTAAAGTAAAATCATATTAATTTGGTGTGGAAAAGAAGAGCCCTCCATTGTGGGAGTTCTGATAGAGTCCATCCAAACTTGCTTCCTTCTTGATTTCAGGAAGTGTCAGGAGTTATTCTTTGTAGGACAGTAACTTCGTTATAAATTCACTTTAACTGAAATTGAAGCTAATGTCTTTCCCTATAGCTAAAGCAGCAGTTGCTGTGGGCCCACGGCACATACTGATAACTGCAGTGCACAGCACTGGCCTGACTCAGTATCAAGGAATTGGCATCTGACCTTGACTCACCCCTTGGTGCTTCTACTTTTGGCTCCAACTGACCTTGTATTAGAATGATTTCAAAATTAACCCTCAGTAGGGGAGAAGTTAAAACATTTGCTTGCTGGGTATTTGTAGGTAGTCAGATGGAGGGACTGCTTGGGGTTCATCACATATGCCAACTTTGTCAATATGTGAGAAAGAACGGAGCCCTTATTCCCAATGGGATCAGCACCTCCAGACCCCCCATGCAGGGTCTCATGGAAGGGTTTGAGATAAAGGTGTTAGAAGAAATGAGCTCTGCCAGAGCCATTGAGTGGATCTCAAAAAGGTCAGAGGGAGCCTGGTGCTGCCTTCATGAGTAGAGGTGCCTTCCTGAAGACACCCTCCATGCCATGGCCTGTGATAACTGAAGGAATATGGATGGCTAGTCCGTGTGAGTTGCCTGTTGTTTATTCCCCCAAGTGCAATTGGGTAGACATGCACAGGGATCATGTGGGGTTTTTTTTTTTTTTCAATCTTATACTGGAATTCTGTACTCGACACAAATAGAAGGACAAAAAAATGATCTAGTTCAACACTAATATTAGTTTTATGAGAGAGGAAACTGAGGCACTGAAAGAAAACAAACGTAGAACCTTGAGACCTGCAGTCCCTGGCCAGGAGAGAAATGTTGGGAACCTGTGAGAGAGAAGAGTTAAGGTAAAGAGAGGAGGAAAGGCCAGTCTGGACAGGAGCGGTGAGAAGTTAGAGCTTTCAGGAAAGCTGGCTGTATCCAAAGAGAAAAGACTAAAGATTGCTGGGTGTAGTGGCACGCCTTTAATCCCAGCACTTGGGAGGCGGGCAGATCTCTCTGAGATTGAGGTCAGCCTGGTCTACATAGTGAGTTCCAGGCCAGTTGTTGCTACAGGGAACCCCTGTCTCAAAAAGATCAAAAAAAAAAAAAAAAAAACAAAAAACCCAAAAAACTAAAGATTATGGCTCAGCCCCTGTTGTTCCCCTGGAGGATTCTACAGGTTTTAACCCAGCATTCTGGTCACCAGCTAAGCTTTTCCTATTTCTTAGAAAACCTCAAACTCCTGAGAACAGCTGATAGCCACCTCCCTGAATTCATCTGCACCTCCATCTGAAGCTAGACATTTTATCCTCCAACAAACTGGAGGCAGACCTCACCAAGTCTGCCAGCCCCTATCCCAGTAGTGTTTCTATGGAAATCCATGTGGCCCAGTCAACTTATAAAATGACCTTCATGTGGGAAAGTGAGAGAGTTCCCTCAAGGCAGAGAGAAAAGACAGTCTACTTTCAATCAGAACCTTCCACTTAAAATCATTGGCGATTCTATACTTGTGTGTATATTTATTTATTTTTATATAATTTCATTGGCATGACCCTTCACTGACCCTACAATTTGCACTTTTTATTTCTATGTGCATCACACATAATACAGTATTAAAGGCAACCAGGAAAATATTGATTTCTTTTTTAAAGCTTTTATTTAGTGTTTTGTCAATTATTTTAAAATGTCTCTCCCTAAGGTTGCTCAAGAATAGTTATTACCTTGCACAAAAGATCCATTTGTATCCTGGGTTAATACAACGGGAGGCCTGTGTAATTTTATTCTCATTATTAACACCTGATTGTTCTCTAGGTAGTACTCTCAAGGAGTTTGATGAACTTAAATTTGGTATGAGCATCGACCATTAGATTTTGGTTTCCCATTGTTGGACAGTCCGAGGCGGTGATCTGTAAGATTATTCTTGAACTGGACCAGAGTTTGTTCTGTGAGTTTTTGAGAAAAACAAAACCACGTTAATTTAAGTTTGAACTTGTAAAGTATTAGAATTTTTTGAGTGTCTTATATAAACTGTCACCACTTTTCTGATCTGTATAACTGACCCTTTGCTAAACTGTTTGTTTTTACAAAAGGGGGAAGAAAAGGTTTTTAATAAAGAGAATTTGAAAGCTTATGAATGGCCATGTGTCATACAAATATCCTTCAACATCTGGTCAGAGGTTTTACAGAGCTAGTCTATGATTTGGTTGCTTTTTTACTTTCAAGTGTGTGTGTGTGTGTGTGTGTGTGTGTGTGTGTGTGTGTGTATGTATGTGTAGGGGCCAGACATTGATGCTAGGTGTCTTCCTCAAATGCTCTCCACCTTATTTTTTAAATATTTATTTATTATTTATTGTAGGGGCCTGTGCATGTCATGGTATATGTATGAAATTCAGGAGACAACTTTTATAAATTGGTTCTCTCCTTCAACTATGTGAGTCCTGGGAATTGAAATCAGGTCCTCAGGCTTGGCACAAGTATCTTTATCCTTGAATCATCTTGTTGGCCCTCCACCTTAGTTTTTGAGAAAAGATCTCTTGTTAGAGCTTGTCAATTTGTCTAGGCTGGTTGGCTAATGAGCTTTAAGGATCCACCCGTTTCTGCCCACCCCCTTTCCCAAGGACTGGAGTCACAGGCTTTTAAGTAAGTGCAGGGAATCCAAACTTGGGTCCTCATGTTTACTCAGCTGACACCTTACTAACTGCACCATTTCCAAAGCCCTCTAAGGTTTCAAAGTTTTGATCAGAGTTTACAAATCAACTTCCACTTAGGACTCTGATTAGGAGCCAGAGAGAGTCAGGTTCTTAGGGAGGATGCTCTGGGCTTCTCACAAACTCTTAACATTGCTACCCACAAACTTTTAACATTACTACTCCTTAATCTTTTAGTGACTAAACCCAGTTGTCTTAAACTAGGGTCTGGCCATTTTTGGTGGTGACAACAAAGATCTGACCATCAGTGGACATAGTTGTCCCAAGCACAGGCCTGGCTCTGCCATCCTTAGTTCTATCACTTCCTCTGGTTCATTTCCTTGGGCATAAAAGGGATTGATGATATTAATCACCTTCAGGGTAAGGTAATTGCTGGTGAGAGCATTTGTTATGCTGCAAGGCACCAAACCTCATTTGTTTTTGCAATCAGTGCTCTGTCTGTGCAACAACCTTCCACATTTCAGAAATTTGTTCTAGTAAAACAATGGTCAATCTCCTGGGCCCTGTTGGCCAGTGCTTCCAATGGCCTGTAACATTCTCTAGGCCCTTCACCTTTGTTGGCAGTGCTTCTGAGTCAGTGAGGATGGGATGGGCAACCTGGATCCAGATGGCTGAGTGGGGCCACCTATAATTACTGGAGCAGATTATGGATCTACAGAAAATTCCTGTTGAGCCTGTTGCTGCCCCACCTCCACCTCCATCCCCTGATAGCCAGCCTAGGGCTGAGCTCAGGCCTCTAGCTCTCAAGAAGGCTGAGGAAGGAATGTCTTTCCCTGCAGCTTCTGTGTATGCCCTAACCAAAGCCAGAATGAGGTAAAGCTTAGGGTCCAGGATGTCTGGGGTTTTCCAGTCCCCAGACCCAGCATGTTGCTGGATGTACACAGCTCTATAGAGAACCGTCTACATTGCACTCTATGGTGGAGGTCCAGGCTCCAGGGTTGTGCGGCATAGACACTCTCCTGAGACACCTCCCATCCAAGTTGGAGTTGCTCCCCCTTCCCTGGGTGTCCCCATCTGCTTTCTGATGTCCCACCAGTCTGGTTCTGAACTGGTTCCCTAACCTGGAGCCTTGCTATTCGGATCCCACCTTGTACCTACGCCTGCCTGGCCTGACTTGCATGACTTAGAGGCTGGGGTTGCTCTTCGCAGTGCCTCCTCAGTCAAGCCTCTTAGATACTGACTTTGGCCTCTGTCTGACCCAATACCTCTGTGTCCTTCAAATATCAATAGCAAGTGCTGATTGTCTACTTAGACAATCACGGGGATATCTAGGCTCACCCCATATAACTCCCAATTTCTTTTCTCACCATGATAGTCTTACAAACAGAATCCCAAGTATTTAAGAGTAGGATGCCCCCAGAAACCCTGAAATCTTAAAGGAGCATTCCCTTTCTTTCCTTTCTCTTCCTTTCCTTCACCTCTCCTCCCTTCCTCACTCTCTTCTCTCTCTCCCTCTCTCTCCCCCTTCTCCCTCCCTTCCTTCTCTCTCTCTTTCTCTGTCTCTCTCTCTGTCTCTTTCTCTGTCTCTGCCTCTCTCTCTCTCTCTCTCTCTCTCTCTCTCTCTGTGTGTCTCTCTCCTCTCCTCACTATGTTGCCCACTATGTTTGAACTCCTGAGCTCAAACAATCTTCCTACCTCAGTCTCCCAAGTTCTGGGACTCCAGCAACATGTCCCTGTATCCACTTTAGTTCTTTTTGCAAGAGAAACAGATGAGGAGAAGGGCCCAGAAAGGGGAAGTGGCTTGCCTAGGGCAACTCAGTTTAGACTCCAATCTCCTGGAATAGTACTCTTGGGGCCCCCAGAGTTCTATTGGATTATGTAGGGAATTTACCAGGTCTAGCCCTTGCTGTACATTGGCAGTGAACAAGAGATTGAAGACAGATGCCTGATCCCAGTTACTTGGAAGGCTTGCCAAAACTGCAGAGTTCAGTGCCTCCCGTTGAGGGGCTGGTCAAGGTCAAGCCTAGGCATTTACATTTTAGCAAGCCTCTGGGGCATTCAGTGCAGGTGGTGTCCACTGCCTCCATGACAACTAGGGACTTCCCCATCAGTTCCTAGCATAGAAGGGGCATTTATTTTACAGCCATGCACATAGGAGAGATGAATGGAGACCATTCAGAGTATGGGGGACTGTGGTGTATAAAGCATGCCAATGGGGGACAGAGGAAAGGAAACCAGCCTAGCCATGACAGATGAAGATGATGGGAGTTGGTGTGAGGGTGGTCAGGAGACAGGCATGAGACAGGGTTTGTTTAGTGAAATTCAGTTACTGGGCTTAGACAGAGTCAGTCTTCGGGGCTCCTTTTATAAATTTAATTTTCTAAACATGTATATTATATATTTCGATCATATTTGCCCCCACTTATTCTTCTCCCATTCCTTCCAAACTCCTTTTGGGTCTCTTTGTGTTAATGACAGCAGTGTCTGGTCCTTAGTGAGGTCCCTGAAGATCTGGTAAAGTCTGTCCCTGAGGACAGAACACTACAGAGCCAGTGATCCTGCTGAAATGAGAGACTGTAGTGACGGAGCAAGGCCGTGTTGCCCTGGGGTTCACAGGTACTTGCTCTCCTACCTTGTGTGATTCGCTACTAGGACCACATCAACCTGCTGATTCCTGAGTGTCATCCTGTGTGTACTCTGCTACTCTGCAGGGATGTTGTCCTCACAGCGATTCTTCCCATTCACAGCTCGGGAAAGTGAGGCTTTGGGAGACAAAGCAGTTTGCAAAGGCCAGAGAAGCCTTAAGCAAGAGACTTACTTTCTTGTCTTTTTTCTTTTTTCTCTCTTTCATTTTTCAAAGACAGGGCTTTTTTCGTTTTTAAATTTTTTTATTTTTTGAGAATTTCACACTTGAGTACTTACCTTATTCCCATCCATCCTTCTCCCTCCAACTCCTCCTATGTATCCCACTCCCTCTCAACTTCACAACTTCTTCCAATTTACACACACACACACACACACACACACACACACACCCCTACTGAGTCCATTCAGTGTTATTTATAGGTATGTGTTTAGGATTGACCACCTGGGATTCGATAACCTATCAGGGGACCTGTCCCTGGAGAAATCTGATTCTCTCTCTCAGCAGCCACTGACTGAGTGTAGCTGGTTCTTTCTGTGCACCCCAGGCTGTCCTTGAACTTGTGATCCTCCTACCTCAGCCTCCTGAGTGCTAGGATTACAGGCCTGCACCACCACACTGGGCTTCAAACCATTCTCTTAGCCGCTGTCTTCCCCTGCCTGTCTCAAAGCCTGGCTAACTTTTGTTCCTGAAGACTGTGAGCTCTGGTTATACCAAAAGCAGCGTAACTTAACTGTGCTCCAGGGGCTCATGACAAACATTCTCGTTTCTAACTCTAGAAAGCAATGACCCTAATACCTTCCCTTCCTAGAAAGTAGATTAAGAAAGGACCCCACCTTCAAGGGAAGGAAGAATGAAGGCTGAGGAGAGAGGAGCAAAACTGCGTATTTTCTCCCTCTCCCCACTCAAAAGATCTTGCCTGGGGACTTGTGTCTTGTAGTGGCAAGAGGGACAGGATGAGAGGAGAAGCCCCTAGGGCTGTTCAACTTCCTCCTGCTTCAGGTAGGGCAAGAAAGGGAAAGCACCTGTTCTCTGCTGCAGGGCCTGGGGGACTTCAGGCTATGACCAAAATGGCATTTCCTTTGGCCCCAGAATGCTAGCTAGTGCTTTGAATGTTTGACCTCCCCTTCCTCAGTGAAACTTAGTTATTTATTTACCTGCCACCCTTTTCCAACAAGGAGTTGAGATGATACAAAATATAGGCCAGTATGACCTGACTAAGCCAACAGAAACATTTTAAATGCTAACTGAAGAGGATTAGAGGCACTAAGTACGAGATCTATAAGAGCTGACAGAGCAATTGTATGGCATGTGACTGGGAGCTTCTTGGGAGCCAAAGCAAAGAGGAAGCATGATCTGGTACACACTCCTTTGTGTAATGGAGCTATCATTCCAGTCTCTCCGAGAGAGATTGTTCTACCTAACTATATTCTAGAAATGCCTTGTGCATGTGGTGTGGGCAGAGGCACTGAGGCAGTGAAAAAAAATCCTTTCGTACCTGACAGCCCACTATTGGAAGGAGCAAAATGGAAGCCCTTCTGGAGGGGACATTAGGACGGCTCCTTCCCTATGTTAAGTGGGTTCCTGTTGTCAAGGTGACATCCTAGCATCCAAAGACTCATACCTTCCCAGCCTGCTTGAGGGCAAGCACACTGAGCCTGAGGGACTTCTGTTGTTTTATTCTCATGCTCTTCTTGAAATGCCTCCTGTTGACTGACTGGCTGAACTTCTGGGACCATGATCTGCAAGACCCAGCAGAGGCTGCCATCATTCCTTCATCTGGCTGTCCTGCCTCGCCACACCACACAGCAGAGAGCCTGTATGAGGATCCTGCCTCCCTGGATTCTGGGAGAAAACTTCTCTAGCAATTACTTCTTGGGGTCCCAGTAAAGAATGACCACAGCCTCCTAGGCACTATGGAGTCCCTCAAGTGAACTGAGAATCTCCCTATTCTGTCTGATAAGGTGTGGCTGGGGAATAACAGTGTTGGGACACCCTGGTTTGCCTGCAAGCATAGGAAGGAAGAGCTTTCTGGATAGGGACAGGTTGCTGGGGGTCAGGACCCTTGAGTTTCTGGGAGCAAATCCTCCTCAAGACTGGGCAGTGTCACCTGCCGTCACCTGTTTCCCCAAGTGTTTATCTGACATGTGCTTTGTGCTTCCCTGGGGTACTGAAGTAAAACTGAGACAGGGTGGAGACTCACAGTCCATCCTAATAAAGTAGAGTAGTGACTCCCCTGGTCAAACTGTTCATATCCGTAGTACAGCTGGCCATAGGCCTAGGAAGGACACCATCTCGTTCCTATCCTCCCACTCAGTGAGGTGTCTGCTATCAGCAACACAGCAAAGTGCCTCCATGGGGCAGACTTCCTTAGGAGCTACCACCCTGAGGTCCCAGACCCTGAGTTTGTATGCTTCTTCTAAGTCTTATGTTGCTACTCAGCCTCCCCCACTTAGCCCTGCTTCATCATTACCCCCGCTAACCCCACTCTCTGCCGGCCCCAATTTATGACTCAGCCAAGATCATGTTTCACTGGTCCCCAAACAAACTCCTTCTGCAGCTGCTTGATTTCACCCATGGCTTTCCCACCATCTCCTTTCTTACTGCTTGGCAGCCATGACCTTCCTTTACACCCTACTTGTATCATCTTTATTTATTTATTATTTACTTTCATTAAATTTCTTTGAGACGGGATCTCATGGAGCCCAGTCTGGCCTTGAGCTGGCTCTACAGCCAGTATAGTATCTTGAACTTCTGATTCTCCTACTTGTACCTCTGTAGTGCTGGGATTATAAGCATATGCCACCAACCCCAGTTCTTTGCAGTGCTGGGACTGGAGCCCAGGGCTTCGTGCATACTGGGCAAACATTCTGCCAACTGAGCTTCATCCCCAGCCCTCATGTTACCATCTTCATAAGCCTTCCTCGATTCTCTCTGATCTTCCCCTCCTTGGTGTTCTTATGCCTGACTGTGTCCCAGGACTCTTTGTACCTCTACCCTGGTCTCCCTCACGAGTAACCCTAGTCATGTTGCTTTGTGATCTGTTTCTATATTGATTGCCCTTGTTTGCCTGAAAACCTAGGAGGCAGACAACAGACATTGAGGCCACAAGGACAGGAACATGTCCTGTTGCTCTGTGCCTACCACAGGGCCAGGATCAGTGGCTGCTAGTTGAAGGTCTAAGCGGCTCCCTTGTCTAACCCTGGGATCATCTGGAGCAACAAGGGAATGAGCCTCAGGTTTCTGCCCAGTAACCAGCCACCACAAGCACTGGTCTAGCTGGTTGGCTGTAGTAACGGTGGGCTCTGAAAGTGCCACACCTACTTGTTGCCTTGCCTTGCCCATCCTTGCCTCCCCAGTCTTCCCTAGCCCAGAGTTGTCTCTGTTCATCCCATGGCCCTGCTTATGTTGTCCAAAACTCAACCTTTTAATATAAGCCACAGAATTGGGCCTTCTAATCAGGCCTCATCTCTCCATGACCCCAGGGGCATCCCCTCCCCAAACCTGTCTGTTCTCATTCTGTGTCCCTTCCTAGCCAGGGCCACCCAGTTCCCCAGGACCTTCCCAGGCAGAGCTTAGAACAAAACAGTGTTTGTGACAGTCATGTCAACACTGAGTAGATGGCCTTGGTTCACCCTGTACCTTGGAAGCCACACCTGCCTATCTCGTGCACCTCATCAGTGCCTCCTGAAGATCTGGCTGTGGGGAGCTCCTGGCACCCTCTTCTCCAATCGTCTAAAAGGCAGTAAGGTGTGATGGGGGGTGGGCAGAAGGTGGAGTGGAAGAGCCCTTGCAGAGAGGGACCTTGGTCTAAGTTGATTGGATTAGCCAGGTGGTTAATAATTAAACCTAACTTATTCCCAGAGGTACACACCCATAGCCAGAGATCCCCAGAGCCTTGCTGAGAAAAAGCCTCGGAAACAGCAGGGACTCCCAGAGCCTAAGGAACAAGACCTCAGACTGCTCTTCTGAAAGCTTTGAACTCTAGCGGTTGTAGGCTTTGCTAAGGAGAAGATAGCCTTGGCTCTAGTCTGTGGTAAGAGATCAGATGGGGGAGGTGGGAGGTAGAGGGGGACACAGAGGACACAAGACCAACTACACTGCATTTTCCTCAGAGCTCCTCCTGACCTCCTGAGCCCAGACACTGCTTTTCTTATTTATTCTCCCTCTGCCCAGCACCCTGCAAAGGGAAGGGCACACTCAGCATGCCAGGGGTGGCTTCTCACTTGATGCTATCAGGTAAACAATGTTTAGCTCAGAGAGGAGGTAACCTGACAGCCAGGTTGCAGCCCATTCCTATCCTTAGGGACCAGGTCCTAAGTTCTCCCACAGTTCCTTCTCCAGCTCTGAGACTCCCTGAGGCTCCATCTACTCCTGGACACTAGAGGCCAAGGACTCAAACTCCAGAGTCCAGCAAGGTGGACAAACTGGGGATCCCTTGCTTCTCCCCACTGCAGACTCCTCCTCCCAGCTTGGCCCTTATTTATTCCAAGGTCCTAAGAACATATTGTCTCCCAGAGGCCACCTTCTGCCTCCTCTTCCTCTGCCATCTTTACATCCCCCAGAGTTCCAAGACCGTCTCCATGTTAGTGGAGTCTCTTTTTCTCTTGTTGTCCAGCCTTTGAAAAAAGATATTTATATACATACTAATGTATGTATATATTTGCCCAAATGAGTTTATGTACACATGTGCGTGCATAAGCCAAAGGGGCCAGAAGAGGATATCAGATGCCCTGGAACTGGAGTTCTAGGCATTTGTGAGCTGCCATGTAGATGCTAGGAACTGAACCAGGACCTCTATAAGAGCAGCAAGCCCCCTTAAGTGCAGAGCCATCTCTTCAGCTCCACCGTCCAGCTGTTTGTGACTAGTTCTAATCTGAGGGAATGGAAATAGGAGTGGTGCTCAGACCCCATAATGGTTAACACAACCTTCTGCTCTGGGATAAAACCAATCCCCGAAGCTCTCTGCAACCAGTCTTCCCATCTGAGTCAGTCTGGCTGGCACCTGGGAGTCAGGTTCCTGTCTTGCCTCTTTCATTCACTGATGGGTCACCTGATAGAGCCACTCCCTCCTTCCTTCCCTGGTGTTTTCACTCCCGGAAAAGAAGTCATCCTTCCTTTCTCCCTCTCTTCATCCTTCCCTCCCACTGTGATGCAAGGTAGCGGAAAAAGGCTTCAACCTAGTGTTTAAGCACATGTACAAGAATACAAGAATGGTGTGAGTGTATGTATGTTCATGTAAACTATTAGATGTTCAAGTGTGCTTATGTGCAGGTGAAACTCATGAAGAGCAGCCATCAAGGTAGGGGTTTCACTTAGAGAAGAACCAGTTATGTCCAACAAAGATGGCTAAGATTGGTTCCCAGAGAAGGGGAAGAGGGAGAGAGAGTCAGAGGGAGAAGAAAGAGAATAGTCTCTCTAGGGATGATTGTTACAAATGAATGGAGAGTTGGAAACCTAATGAAACACATTGCTGTGGATTATAGACCAATGTTTTTGAGGGGAATCCATGTAATATTTTTCATTTACTCTAAGACAGCATCAATTAATTGATTATAAATCTTTTTTAATTTTTAAAATTTATTAACATTTTTGAGTATTAGTTATGCATACACACACACATATATGCACCCATGTTGCTCAGCCCCTTGAATATAAATCTTGCTTTTGTATTTTAGACAACTAGGAAAGAAATTAACACTGTCAATCAAACTCTAACACACAAATCATTTGTTAGACAGATCCTTGCTTACAATAGATATGTATAGTATTTTTAGTTTAGGTTTTTAAAAATACAACAGTGCACTGGGGATGAACTATTTGAGGCTGTTCAATTGATTCATACTAGGGATGTGTCTGTGTCTGTCTGCCCCTTGAGCCCTCATGACAACTACTCTTTGTGCTTGACACATAGGAAGAATTCATTTGCTTAATTACACTGAAAGGAGCAATGACATATTCTCGAGGAACTGCAGCCCAGTCCTCTCAAAGTCTCCACAGCTTTTTAAAAACGTGAATGTCAATCTGAAATAGGGATAGAAAGACAAGCTCACTTGAATGTTCTTGCATCCCCCACCACACCACAGTCTAGACATCTGGGTGGTCACAATGACTTGGTTGCAGTCCCACAGTATGTTTGGGCTTATGACTGCCTTGGTGCCAATAGAGTACCATTGCTCTGACTATTCCAGAGTCTTAAGGAAAGTCTAGAGGGAAATTAGTACACAAAGAATGCATTTGTGCATGCAGAAGTGGGGGTGGTCTGTAGTGGTTTTAAGAAAGAAATGCGGCAGAAATTGAGAGCATGGGGCCAGAGCAGACTACCCTAGAGGGAAGAAAAGAAAGTTTGTGGCAGAGATCCCAAAGCTTATCATTGTTTAAGGGATTTGCAAAGAAACTGAGGAGCAGCATCCAGAAATCAGGAGGATACCTGGGAAAGTCTGATATTAAGAAAACCCAAGGGAGCATTTTAAAAGGGAAGGATTTTGGTCTTCCCAAAATGTTCCTTAGAGGCCAGATTAGTTTGGTGTATTGTGTTCTGGTTGTAAGAGGGTGGAAGGTATGGAGGACTACCTGGGAAAGTGAAAAGCTTTAGGTCAGTAGCACTGCATTTGAGCAGATGCCATTTTAAAACTGCAGTGCCTAGGGTGACATAGCTAATTTTCATCAACTTAGTATGCAGGAGTGCCCAGCCTTTAGCCATGTGTCCAAGGCTATGAATGGAGCCTGAACACAAAATTGTAAACCTACTTAAAATATTATGAGATTTTTTTTTTTTGTCTTTTTGAGACAGGGTCTCCCTGTAGCCCCAGCTGTCCTGGAACTCACTATGTAGACCAGGCTGGCCTTGAACTCACAGAGATCCACCTGCCTCTGCCTCCCAAGTGCTGGGATTAAAGGCGTGCGCCACCAGGCCCGGCTATGAGATTTTCTTATGTGAATTTTTTTAATAACTTGATTGTGAAGTTCTCAAATGTGAACTTTGTACATGGCAACAACATGTTGCAATGTCAAAAGTTGGGCATGGGATGGGACAATGGCTCAGAGGATAAAGCACTTTCTATACAAATGTGGATACCAGAGTTTAGATCCCCAACACCCATGCAAAGGTTGCCTGCTTGTATTCCCAGTGCTTGAAGGTAGAACAGGAGATTCCCCAAGTTACTTGCTAGCTTACTGGCCCATTTGGTGAATTCTGGGTTCAAGTGAGAGCCCTTGCCTAAATACACAAGTTAGAGAGCAACTGAGGAAGACTCTAGATGTCAACGCACGCATGTGCATCTACACACATGTACGCCCACATATGTGAACATGCATACACATATATATGCACACTATATAGACATACACATGCAAAAAACAAAAACAAAATCCAAATGTTATATATGCCTGATTCAGCTCAGACATTGGAATCCCATCTGTCTCACCCCTACCTACCATCCTTGGAAACTCCCTGACATTCAATTCCCGACCAGGATAGGAAATATGTAAACAGTTATACCCCACTATTATTGAGTTGCCCTAGATGGAAGTGCCAACTTCTGCAAATACACACTGTCTGACCAACCTGGGCTCTGGCCACCAGGTCCTGTCTGCTGGACTGAGTTCACAAGCTACCAAACTGGCTGCAGGAGCTGTGCCCTCAGGGGCAGATTCCTACCTGGGGAACCTTCCTCCACTTTCATCTCATGTCCTGCTTGATGCTGGCCTCAGGCTTCCTCCAGAATAGACCCAGTCCTCAGCCAGTCACAGCCAACTTACCTTCCTGGGTCACACAGAGTTTGTTTTTGCCTGTGAGTCTCCTGTCCCTCTTCTTTCTGTGAGGAAACCACTGCTTCTTGGGAGGGAACCCATTCCCTTTGAGTTGAACAACATGACTTAGTCTGACCCATCCTTCTTAGACAGGCATTCACCAGATCTAGACTCAAGCAATCAGAATACTTCATCCTTATTAACTGGAATTGATGTAGGGAGAAGAGCATGACCCAGCACCAAACTCTTCCCCATGATCTTACCAGCACCATAAAAAGTTAGACTCTGTTCTGAGATTGCCAGCTTTGCATGAGGTCAAAACTATGTTTGCATTCATAATGAGATTTTTGCCTTTCTCCACTGACATTCACACTGACAATGCAAAAGCAAAGGGAAAGAGAATCACTGGTACTTCTGCTGTTTTGTGGGAAGGCACTGAGAGGCAAGTAGCTGCGGCGCCTTTCAGCATGGTAGGGTGTGACTCTTTATGCTTCCATCTTGGTCAGGTTTGACTCAGGAATTATAATGAAGTAGCCTGAACCGTATGAAGACTATGCTGCCCATGCTTTTCCCTCCAGGTGTGGAGGTCACATCCACTGGTCATATAACTCCAGGGTAGCATGAATATGATTCTGTATGAGTGATTTTACTGGAGTTGTTCATGGTACAGTCTCCATGGCAGTACCCAGTGGTCCTGAGAGCTGTGCTTTCCAAACTATGTTTCATATGACTTTGTGTTCTGAGATGCAACTCACAAAAGGATACTATAATTGAATGAGTTTAGCGGGGTTGCATTCTTCGAGATTCTCAATGGAAATCTGCACACTAGATGTTCTAAGGGCTCACAATAAAGTAGTCAGGTTATTTGATTCTTTCTGTTTTCAACTATTTCATCTTGTGATTACTTAAAGTCAAGGAAGCTTTATGCCCAGGGATACTGGGCTTTTACAAATGCTCTTGAATGTAAGTCAGGTGTGAGGTATGTATCTCAGTTGGTGGCATGCACAAAGTCTTGGGTTTAACACACAGCACTGTATAAACCAGGTATTGCAACACACACACCTGTAACTCGAGCTTTTGGGAGGTAGAGGCAGGAAAATCAGAAGCTCAAGGCCATCTTCAGCTACATTTAGAGTTTGAGATCAGCCTGGGCTACATGAGATCTTGTCTCAAAAATTAAATGAAATTAAAGTAAATTAAGATGGTAAGTTAGCTGTCCATGGCTTCTACATTCAGAGTCAACCAAGTGTGGATAAAAAAAAAATTAGGAAAAAAATGTATGTCTGCATTGAACATGTACAGCTATTAGTCCCTGAATAATACAGCATAATAACTAGCTACATAACATTTGCATTGTATTGGTTACTGTAAGTAATCTAGAGGTGGTTTAAGGTATATGAGAGGACATATATAGGTTATATGTAAACATTTGCTATTTTACACAGAGGCTTGAGTACTTGTGGATTTGGGTTTCTACAAGGGAATCCTAGAACCAGTACCCTGAGGGATGATTGCCATAAAGTCCCCAAGGGCAGGGACTGGGTCTGCTTTATCTTCTGTATACCCAAAGCCTGATATGTACCCAGCCATCGCAGACCCTTGAGGAATGTGTTGAATAATGAGCCAGTGAATGATTTACTTTTTCAAATCCCTCAACCCCTTAGCCAGGTCCTTGCCATGCATTATTTATGCTGTTTTGCCAGCATTGAACTCTGTGCTGTGGCCAGTTGTCTTCTCCAAATGACATGTTTTTCAAGATGCAACGAGATTTTAGAGGTTTAAATTTGTTCCCTTGGTGGGCAGGGCTCAGCAAGCACAACTGTTTTCCATTAACCCAGCCTCTCGAAGGCCTCACCTCTCTCTGTGGTTTGGGTTAGAGAAGAAGCAGTGGTTTTCGGTTTTTATGCCGTTGTCAAAGAGCTAATGCCAGCCTTGGAAAGGAAGTACCTACTGGAGCTCTGACTCTGTTCTGCCATGCTGGGGCTATAAAGCAATAGCCAGCTCTTCTAAATTTCTCTCTCTCTCTCTCTCTCTCTCTCTCTCTCTCTCTCTCTCTCTCTCTCTCTCTCCTCTCTTTTGTTGGGTGGTTTTCTGAGCTGTCAGGCCTAGCTTTGCTTCCTTCTTGGAGAAGGTTTTAAAATTTAAGTGGAGGTTTTAGGGGCAGAGACAAGAGAAAGAATGAAAATATTCTACTTTGTATTATCGTAAACGATTGATAAATTACAGCTCACTGCCTACAAGCTGAAAATCATTGAAGAAATAAAAGGAATATGTTATGACATACAAATTATGTGAAATTCAACTGCTACTTTCAAAGATACAACACATAAAATCTTGTTACACACCAGCACACATAGATGAACATTTGCAATAACCTTTAATAACAAAAGACACTTCAAATTCTGACTAGAAAATGCTATTACTCAAAAAGGAAGTTAGCTTTTCTCATTAGGAGACCTGTATTAGCAAAGGGATGTGCTCAATTATTATTATATTTTGAATTTCATCAACAAAATTTTCATAGAGGGCTGGAGATGTAGTTCATTTGGTAGAATGCTTGCCTTGCACACACAAAGCCCCGGGTTCAATCTTCAGTATCACATAAACTGGGTGTAGTGGTACATACCTGTAATCCCAGAACTCGGGAGGTAGAGGAAGGAGGATCAAAAGTACAAGTTCATCTTTGGCTACATACTGAGTTCAAAGCCAACCCAGGCTACCTGAGACCCTGTCTCAAAAACAAACAAACAAACTCATATAAATCTGTTTCCTCTTTTGCTTTTTAGGTTCCCATGTAATAGCATTGATTTTTTGGTTCTTTAGACCCTCAAAATAAAATATTTACTAGCTACTTGTTTTTACAAAAACCCTGCAAATCTTAAGTAGATTGTCTGCAATGTCTTAAGCAGTCAAATGTGGCAGAGGATAAGGGAGTATAAGTAGATTCGTCCAGTATTTGCGTAGTCACCAGGTTCTTGCGGGAGTTCCTGTGGGTTCTACGTACCAGAGTGTACTATTGGTACAAAGCAAAAATACAGCATGGCCACTGCCCTTAGCAGCTTACCATCCAGAGTGGATCACTGGAAATGGGCAGTCTGTGTATTTGTGGACAAACTGATGAAACAAAGTGATTCCTGACAGCTTTGGTACTTTAAATGTGACAGCTTGTCACTGGGTCACTTTGGCCAGGGCATATCTTCCCAGAAAAGCTGTTGGAGCAGTTCCAGAAGGGTGTATACGGAAGGCAGGATCAGGTGAGCACCATGAGACCATCAGGGAGATGCCAAGTCTGGAATGTCAACCAGAATGGGGTGGCTGATACTGTCATATTGATTCAGGAGGGAGGCCAAAGAGTCAGCCAAAAGCAGCACAGCATATGAAAAACAAGATGTGTGGCTCTGCCTAGTCAATGGCTTTTTTCTCATTTTCTAGAGATGATGGCTAAGGAGACACCTCAGCTTAACTGGGCTCCAGGGTGTCATAGCCCAGCAGGGGTGCAGGGCAGCTCTCTCAGCAGTGTGCAGGCCTGGCTTCATTCCTGTAGTTTAGGAACTTGCTGCTTCTTATAGCTGTCATTTGCAGCAGTTTCCCTTGATCCTCCCAAAGATGTGGATGAGGCCATAGACACGTCATCTTTTTCATCTCCCAGGACACAGTTGAGGAAATGGTACACAAGAGAAACAGATGTCCCAGTTCACTGAAGCCATGACACCTTTGCTCTGAGGAAGCAAAGTTGATGGCTCAGCTCCCCTGTGGTCTCCAGGTTTGCAGAGAGCAAATCTCACCTAAACTGGGTAACATTTTCTCAAGGGAAAAGCAGCCCTTAGAGAACAGCTGGGCTGCTCAGTGACCACTCCAGTTCCTGTTATGAAAGTCTGAGGCTCCCGGAATAGGAGAACAGGTTGGAAAAAGAGCATTATCCAGGACAGTCCATGGCTCACCCTTTGCCAAGAAGCCACTCAGGAAAAGACCGTAGGGCTCACAACAGACTAACTCCTGCCCAAGTGGGTCCTTAAGAGTCTAGGTAGAGCCGGGTGTGATGGCACATGTCTTTAGTCCCAGCACTTGGAAGACAGAGGCGGGGGGAGGGGTCTCTGTGAGTTCAAGGCTAGCCTGGTCTACATAGCAAGTTCCTGGCCAGCTGGGGCTACAGGGAGACCCTGTCTCAAAAAAGACCAAAAGAGCTTGGGACCAGTCCTCCTCACCTAGGGTCTTGGTTGTGCCACTCAGTAGTTTGACCTTGGCAAGTGACAACTTCTTGTGTGTGTGTGTGTGTGTGTGTGTGTGTGTGTGCACATATGTACATGTGCATGTGCATATAGAGTCCAGAAGTCAACATTCAGTGTCTTTCTCTGTTCTCTCTACTTTTTTGAGAGCATCTCTCACTGAATCTGGAGCTCACTGGTTCAGCTGTCTAGTTGGCCGATGAGCTCCTGGGATCTACCTGCCTCTGCTTCCCCAGTGCTGGTTTTATACATGTCTGCTGCTGCACCCAGCTTTTATGTAGGGGCTGGGACTCCAAACTCATGTCCTCATGCACTTTGCCCACTGATCCATCTCTCAAGTCCCACAAATGATAACTTCCCCAAGTTTACACACAAGCAAACTTATGTGTAAATTCAAGATGACTGAACCTGTTAGATAGGTAACAAGAAGTAAAAGGTCTTCCCTTCCCGAGCCAAGTCCCCATCCCCAGACACAATTCATTAATGCTTTGGTTCAAATACTTTCCCCGAGGCACACATAAAATAACGTTATTCTCAGTTACTAAGTGGGTTTTTTTTTTTTTTTTTTTTTTTTTTTTTTTTTTTTGGGGGGGGGGCCCCCCTGCCCCCCCCGGGTCCCTGGAACCTTTTTAGGA